>NC_142929.1:39609795-39612295 GCF_046866305.1 Octopus bimaculoides | reverse complement strand
TATTATAATACATCGTAGAGCATTTTCTTTTATGAGACCAGTTCTTTACTTGGATTCGATTCAAGTTGGAGTAGTATTGGTTTCATTCCGAAAATACCTCAATGATATAATTCTAGTTACTCTTTTGAAAGTTCTTTTACATTTCATCCTCTGTGATAAAATTATTTTAGCTTCAGCTAGGGTCACAAAGATGTTTCAAGTTATAGTTGATCGTTATATCCTCGATGTTAGTTGGTGTAGAGCCAAATATCCTCTAGGGTACAATATTTATGAGGGAAGGATGAATACAAAAATGTATATGTGATCTTACCGCATATTATTCGCCCTTGTAGCCATTTAATTTATCATCGGTCACCTCAGCAAACACCTGCAGCCTAATCGTACACGTAATTTTAGAATAATCATCGATAGCAGACGAAACATATTTGTGAAGTCCATCCAAACAATAGGAAAATAATAGTAAAAACAAAAAAACAGTAAAATGTTTGCATTTTGCCTTGATTTCAGCACCGTGAGGTCACTAAAAGAAAAGATCAGATTTGAAGATTATTACTATAAATATCTTTTGCTTTAAAGATGATATGAACCAAGTTAGTCACTAAATGGTAAGCATTTCCGAACACCTTCCTTATCAAAGATTACACCGTATGGAACACTTGATATGTATTTCAAGAAATGGCGCATATGCTAAATGAACGTAAGAGATAATATTTTATATCTTAAAATATCACAAGACTGTTTTGTTATTTTCTTTTTTGTCTGAAAACAACGAAAAGAGAAAGAGTGACGTAGAACTAAAATTTAAAGAATTATGTTCGTCAAAAACTAAAAGAATTATACTATGAAAAACAAAGCATAATTAGATCAATATGATACACCCATACATGTGCAAGTATTTGCATGGGCGTATGGTTCCCTGTGTTTGCATGTGTGTGTCTATATATGGATGTTTATGTATACGTGTCCATATATGGGTGTTTATGTTTCATGTCCATATCCACTCCAGCCGATATAGAAGCGTTGTATATGATATATCATCGGTGATTGTTACCTGCAATGGACGGGAGTCATATACATGTAAGAGATTTATCTTTCGTCCATGCAAAGTCGCTAGATCCAGAATTCACCATAGCATTGTTAGCAATGGTTTATAATAACGATTATCACTACTAACTGCACACACGCACGCGTATCTGTGTCCCTGTATAGGATGCATGTGAGTGTGTATGGTTGTGCGCGTGCGTGCTTGAGTGTAACAGACAAGTGTAATTCTGTATGCATATAGTGAATTAGATATTATAGAAGCGATACTACTTGAAATTTGATCGATATTTTGAATCCCTATTCCTATACACACACACACACGCATATGCATGTGTGTGTGTGTGTGTGTGTGTGTGTGTGTGTGTGTGTGTGTGTGTGTGTGTGTGTGTATGACGGGTTACTTTCAGGTTCTGTCTACTAAATCAACTCAAAAGGCTTTGGTCAGCCCTAGGATATAGTAATAAACACTTGCCGAAGTTTCTACACAGGGAGACTGAACCCGGATTCATGTGGTTGGGAAGCAAATTTCTTACCATACAACCTAGGACTATCTTCATATATAGAAAAAGGGAGAGATGTACAAAAATGTACAAAGAGAAATAACTGAGAGATATGTAATTGAACAACATAGACAAATACAGGTATATCGAACACCATACAATATAAATTCCATATTTATTACAATTATCTTTGTCAGTGGAGGGTGTATCATAAGTAGCATGGCAATTAAGACCAGCTCCCCTTCAGAAGTGGAGATGATCTCACGATTCAAAAATTCTCCAAAATAGACCCGCCGTTAAGGAAAAGGACATACTTATTGTCTGGAGATAAGGAAATAGTCGTGGATACGTGTTTTTGCTTCAATAGCAATCATCAGTACGGTTATTGTCCAACCTTATCAGCAGAGCCAAAAGACATCGGCTTAAATATATGCATGTGTGGGTATGTATATTTGTATATCTGTGTGTGTATGTGTGTGTGTGTGTGTGTGTGTGTGTGTGTGAGTGTATGTGTGTGCGTCTGTGCGTATGTCTGTCTGTGTGTGCGTATGTCTGTCTGTGTGTGCGTATGTCTGTCTGTGTGTGTTAGTGTGTGTGTGCGTGTGTGTGTGAGTGTGTGTGTGTACACGTACGTTAGTATCGAGCAGTAAGAATGAGTGCTCAACACTGCATTGGTGGATTTATTCTTTTATTCTTTTATTTGATACATTCATTTGCTGCGGCCATGCTGGAGCATCGCCTTAGGTCGAGAAAATCGACTCCAGGATTTATTCTTTGTAAGCCTAGTACTTACTCTATCAATCTCCTTTTCCGAACTGCTAAGTTAAGGGGACGTAAACACACCAGCATTGGTTGTCAAGCGATGGTGGGGGCACAAACACAGACACACAAACATGCACATACATATATATATATATATATATACGACGGGCTTCTTTCAGTTTCCGTCTACCACA
>NC_142929.1:39579795-39604795 GCF_046866305.1 Octopus bimaculoides | reverse complement strand
GTCAGTGATCAGGTCGCGGTCACAAAGCGACGAAAATATTTTGGCAAATTAAATTTAAATGTTGAAGTGAATCTAACGGTTTTTGTGTGTTTTTAAATGGTTTATAAACACCTTCCACGCTGCAATTGTTTTTGTTTCAGCACACGATCTCAGATCAGATCGCTTGCCATGCAAGTACATCTCCGTAATGTGTGTGTGTGTGTGTGTGTGTGTGTGTGTGTGTGTGTGTGTGTGTGTGTGTGTGTGTGTGTGTGTGTATGTATTATGTATGTATGTATGTATGTATAAAGGGAGGCAGCGAAAGTGAGAAAGAAATGAAGCTAGTTGGAATTTATAATCTGCGATGATTAACTGAAGAATGGATTCATTACAAATTTAGAGTCAGATATTTTTAGTAAGTTTCGTCAAAGTTTCGCCAGTTCTCGACCACTCTAGGCTGCAAAATTTTCTCTGCTTGTACGACTTTTAATAGTAGGGCCTTTCTATGAGCGTTTGTACGACGTAGTTGCAAACCATTCTGGTTGTGAAACAGAATTTTTGAGACGATAAGGAATATTGGTAATTATAACATCAAATAAAAAAATATGGAGATAAATAACATATGAAGGCTATACGGAGAAAACCGTAGTGGTGAAAAAGAAGGAGATGAAGGGATGGGAAGAAAATGTTAGTGGTTGGGAACGAGTGAAGTTTTAATTATATACGTAGTTTTACATACTGAAGTAATTGTCAACCTTTCTTAATAGCCATACTTCTATTTCAATATCAGAACGATCTCCAAACATCATATATTAAATCCCACTACTCAAATAAAAAAAAAACTCAATTATATAAACAGTAAAGCAGAGTACGTTTTGCAACTTCAAAAGTGTAGCAAATGGGTAAACTTCGAAGCCATTTCAATACATTAAATGCGCGCGCACACGTGCACACGCACAGTCACACATACAGACACGCGTGCGCGCATGCAGGCACACATGCAGGCGCGCGCACACACACGCACACACACACACGCGCGCGCGCGCGCGCGGGATCCTGCCCGCTGTTCAAGAGTAAATCCTGGAACAGCACAGAAAGGACCAGAAATAAAATAGATAAGGCCAACTCTTGGTATGACAACACAAAATACCAGAGCGTCATATTCGTCGATGCTACCCCTGGCGGCGAACTAGCATATCTTTCTTGAAAATCATTAAGACTAATCTACCGATTAAAGTAGTAGACAGGCCTGGTGTCCCTATAAAATCCCTGATCTGTAAAACCTTTCTGAAGTCCCCATGTACGGAGAACAATTGCGTTGCATGTAGGACGAACACACTGGTTAACTGTAATGTTAGGAATATAGTGAATAGCTTACGATGAGGGCCTGTGCAGAAACATGGCAACTACTTACATTGAAGAGTCTGCACGCAGCATAGTGGAGCGTATAGGTGAACACTAGAGAGAACTCAAAGAAGAGAAAGGCTCGTCAGTACTCTGCCAGCATGCTCAGGCAGTGCATGGAGGTTCGATTAACAATGAGGTTAAAGTATTATTGACGCATAGAACTGACACGACACTTAGACAGATCACAGAGGCTACACACACATCAGTAGACAGACCAAGCTTCAATAGAAAACACGAATGGAACAATCACACCCACCACTACACTACACCACATGACTAAAGACAGAAGGAAGAAAAGAGACGAAAAAATAAATAATAATAATAATAATAATAATAATAATAATAATAATAATAATAATAATAATAATAATAATAATAATGATAATAATAAATTAAAACAGATACAAACAGGGTAATACACACACAATAGACACATATGCACATACCTGTGGTACATATAAGAAATAGAGATAGATAAATAAAAATTAAGAAATAAATAAATGAATATATTTGTAACATAGATATAAGAAATAGAGATGGATAATAAATAAATATATCTTTATAAAGGGCATAGATACACGCAACATAAGAAGTGAATCTACATACATACACAAACACAAACACAGTAACTTCACAGACGGCCGCGACAGTATCCACAATGCGACTAACAACGACAGCAGCAGCGGCGGTGACAACGATGGCAATAATAATAACATGGCGCGAAGGCAGCACTTGGTGAAATAAATATTTTTATATAAATTCATTTAATATTTCTGTTAGTTTATATTCTAATAAACGTAAAGTTATTAATGTCACGTTTATAATTTTAGTTTAACTTAAAACTTCGATAAGATAAGTATTACATTTATTTTAAATAATATTGTTAAACATTTTTTCTTTTATTTATTGGTAAAATAAGTATTTTTATAGAAATTCATTTGTTATATATTGTTAGCTGATATTCTAATAAACGATATGTTAATAGTATAAAGTTTAATTTTAGTTTAAACTAAAGCTTCGATAAATATAATATCGTTAAATATTTTCCTTTTGTTTATTAGTAAAATAAGTACTTTTACTTCTTGATATAGTAAGTATTTTTTATATAAATACATTTGTTATTTATTGTTGGTGGATATATATACATTCATTTTATTTTTATTATTGTATTTTGACCCGAAGATTAGCTATATTTTTTAATAGAATTGATTTTCGATCGATTTATTTTAATCGATTTTATTTTATTTCATTTTCTATTTGAAAATTTGGTTATGAAACACGTGTAGTCGTTTTATTATTTTAATGATTATTACTTTGTATTTTATTATAGTTCTTTTTAATGTATTTACTTATGAAATTTTTCTATATGTGACTGTGGATTTTCATGGATGAACTCATGAACTTTGGTTCTTTTCACTAAATTATATATATATGTGCGTGTGTGTGTGTGTTTGTGTGCGTGCGTGTGTGTGTGCGTGCATATATATGTGCACATACATATTTGTGTGTGCATATATATATATATATATATATATATATATATATATATATATATATATATATATATATATATATATATATATCCATCTATGCATGTATGACAAATCTTTGCAGTAATGATGATAGACTATGCAATACTACATGGGGCACTATCATTCTTTACTTTGTGTATGTGGGCTATGTAGTGAGGTAGAATTATTGCGTTTAGCTGAAGTAAATGTGCTAAGATGAGCAAAAAATTGACGCTTAAAGTTAACCAATGCACCTATATATATTTTTAATGAAGTTCTGTTGTTCAAGCACGGAGCATTTATAAACTATATCATGATGCAAAGCAATTGCTATTCAAGAGGCAATTAGCGGGTGTCCCAAGGTTGCAATTCTTCCTATAAGACGGTTTCTGCAGTGTTTATTTGTAGTATTGTTATTAAGATTCCGACCAGCTATCAAAACATTTCTAGTGCGGTGCGAATGAATTCTATTGTTTATTATGTTGCTGCAACTGTGTTGTCAGATCTCATATATCTACCGTTTCAGTCTTGATTAGTCAGTACCACCAGGTCCCTGTATTGATTGTTATTTAATTTAACATTACTTTCAACATCATTTCTATGTCTGGTGGAGTTCATAATGGTATTATAATAATTATTGCTCGTTTCCCATCCACGCCTCTCTATATTATTACTTCCCGAAATAATTTCCGTATTATCGATATTACTATTACTAGAGTGTATGAGTAAGTCTTCTTGCAGTGCTTAGCATTACTACCCGCGTTTTCTCTTATGTTTTAATACTTACTCTTCCTATGATTACTACTAATTGCCACCCCGAGCGGATAAATCTTTTGCCTTTTACTAAAAAAAAAACCTCTATTATTACCTTCGCCTTCACGAAGGCGGAGGTGTTGTTTTCAGTCGTGTTTGTTTGTTTGTCCGAGGACAAGATACCTCAAGAACCATTGGATGGATTCGGATGAAACTTTCAGGGATATTTGGCTTTGTGACTGGCACAAACTGATTAGATTTTTGGGATCGATCCGGTACCGGACAACTATCCTGGATTATTTTTCCTTCTTTTTGTTTTGTTTTTTTTACTTAATTTTTGAGAGCGGTCGGGTTCATTTTCAGTATTCTCGTTTGTGAGAGCAGTCGAGTTTATTTCAGATATTCTCATTTTAAAAATCATTTCTGGCTAATCTTTGAGAGGACGTCGCCTTGGCAGAGGTTTGCGCTCTGTGAGCGCTCTTGGCATTATTATAATGCCTTTCTTGATCTAAACCTTTTGTGATCAATAAAGTAATTATTATTGAGTGAGAGGGAAGTGCATGCCATTAAAGTGACACTGGGGTAAAATATCCGAAGCCCAATATACTCATCATGCCTACTCACCTTATAAGGGTACACCAGGAACATGCACCACAACCATATGTGCACGACATGGTGATCTCATATCAGGATAAACAGCGCATGACCTTGCAGGTGGGACCCAGTCAGAATTTTCTTCAGGTCGAGTAGTCCATCCCGCTCAAAATGTCCTTAAATTAGAGTGATTTAAGGATGATGCACGGAACATACTTATTTCCAAAAGTGAATTATCCAAACTCCAAAGAATTCTTCTATGATGCTCTCCCACCACTTCTGCTCGCGATCAAAGACGCACATATCGTCAGCCACTAAGGGACATACTCAACTGGTTAAGGTCAAACAACTGACATGCAAATCTGTGGTATTGAGCAGAATATTTGCTGTGGCCCTATTCTGTAGCCTTATTTTATCATGTGCTTTCACTGCACCACCGAGCGCAGCTCTGTTTGCCTTGAGTATGTGCTGTGGTTTGTTGTGGTGCTCTTATTTTCTGTATGTTATATATACGTGTAAGTCCTGGCCTTTTTGTTATGTATTTATCTGAATGTTTTTATCATACCTAATGCACCTACTATAATAGGAAATATTTCTGTTTTTAGGCCCCCACATTTGAATTACCTCTATTTCCAGATCTTTGTAATTAGAAAGTTACTCCGTTTCTTTTAGAGAAACGTTGTCATCTGTTGGTATTGATACATCGATTAGAAAGCATTTTTTTCTTGGTGATCTCTGACAACTATATTCGACCTATTGGCCTTAAGTTCTCTTAATTTCTGGGGTGTGCCTATACCATCGTTTTTCTATTGTTATTCCTTAGTGTCGGCATAGCTTCCAGTGTGTATAGGTCCCAACTCTGTCGTGTCTGTAAATATATTCCATCTTAGCCAGGACTGGGCAGCCAGAGACAATATGATTTATTGTTTCTTCACCATCTCCAGATATTCTGGAGTTACTTGTATTTCTTTGTACTATTTTTGGTGATTTCTAGTGGGAAGGCTTTGTTCTTGTGCTGCAATTAAAAATCCTTCAGTCTCTGCTTTGAGTCCTGAACTTCTCAACCATTGTTGGGATTTTGCTTTGTTTATTTCTTTTCTGTCTAGTTTAACCTAATATTTGCCATGAAGGGGCTTTTCTTGCCATCGTTTTATTACGATCCGTTGCTGTTCCAGTTTTAGTTTGGATTTCAATTGTTTTTCAGCTTTTTCTTCTTATTTGTTAAGTACTATGACTTCTTTTCTGTATTTGTCAGCTTCCTTAAAGACTGTAAACAGCTTTTGTTTTGTTCGTGTTTTGTGGCTATTTGTTTTAGTTTTCCTTGCTTATGAAGTAGGTATTTCTGTAGTCCTACGGTGCTTATTTTGTATATAATATTCCTTTTTTATCTTCTCTTTCATTTGTGTGTGTTGTATCGAGTTCATTGATTCCGAAGTATTTGTATGTCTGGTTTTGGTCTAATTCTCTTATCTAGTGTGATGTTGCTACTCTTAACTAGTTTTCCTCTTTTCAAGGTTGCTTCGGCACATTTTTCTAAACCAGATTTCATGTTTATTTCTTTGGTACATCCACGTACTGTCTGTAGTAATGTTTCCAGCTGTTTATCACTTGTAGCGTACAGTTTTAGATCATCCACAAATAAGAGAGGGCTATTTGTTTTTCTGTAACAGCTGTATCCACGTCTAGTTCTGTTGATCATGTCAGATAAGCGTGTCAGTGCCAAGAAGAAAAGAAGTGAAGAGAACGTCTCCCTGGAATATTCCTTTTAATGGGGATGGTTTTGGGTTTTATGAGTTAAATAGTGGAGATTAAAAATTGAGTGATACCTACGTTCTGGGAGGAAAAGTTGATTTAATAATACTAAAAGAATTGTGTTGGTAATCCATTAAGTTAAAACCAGAAGGATGGTGCACCCCAAAGGATATGTTACCTCCAGCTTTTGCTAGGTAATTCCGAGGTTTGGGAGTTAGGAGCTTAGTATATACCAGGCTTCTAGTTCTCGTTTCAGGTTTTTTTCCATGTAAGAATCCTGTTGTTAAGCCTCGCAGGGGAACGCCTTTATTAATACACTTTTGAAAAGAGGTAATGATGTGATGGATTGCTGTTGCTAGCAGGGTAGGTGTGTATGTTAAAGCTGAGAGCATTATGGGTAGCCTCCGCAACTTTAGATTTCAACTCTAACAGAGTAATTCTTAAGGTTGGTGTCGGGGGAAAATTTATTTTGCCAGAGTAAGTAAGACCTGCTGATAGAAAGTAATTTAGTTATTGAAATTTTCCTTATTTACAAACACGCTGGAGGTTCTAATTCAAACGCTATTTATAATGCTATTTAATGTGGGCCTATGATGGTTAAATTTAGTATTGATATACTTAGTGTATTCGTTTGTTTTGCAGTTGCAGAATATAAAGATGAGTTTAGATCTAAAGATAACGCCAAGGAACCAAAGATAACGCTTTTTTGATGTTGCCCTCGAAGGTGATGGTCAGATTAAAATTGGCAAAGAATTTATGCACTTGCCTGCAATTGAAGATGACCTATGTCGTGGTGACTACTTAAATTGATTATATAAGAGACAGTTTCATAATTCTTTTCTTTGTAATTTCATTTTTGTAATTCATTTCTTCGTTTGTTTTATACATCGAGGTAACACCTTGTTAAAATATTTTTCAAATTGCCGAGCTGACCGGTCACCACCGCCGAAACAACCCCGCGAGGAGGCAGCAGCCGAACGCGGCCGCAGTGCCGGACGCAAAGGAAAGTGGCGGCAAAGGGAGGCCCGGGTCGCGCGTGGAGCTACCGACGACGGCTTCAGCGCCGCCGCGTTACCGAAAAAGCACTGATCGACGCACTAGTTAGTTATCGGGATCAACAAAACGGATCGCTCCACCAACTAAGGACGGCCATGCTTCACCACCCACCGAATCGAGAGAGAGCTATCGCTCTTTCAATCCTACCGGTGTCCGAACCGGGTGAGTTTCCCCGTGTTGAGTCAAATTAAGCCGCAGGCTCCACTACTGGTGGTGCCATTTCGTCAATTCTTTTAAGTTTCTGTTTTGCAACCATACTCCTCCCAGAACCGACAATGGCTTCCCGCGCAGGCTACCAGCCGTGTGATCGAACCGAACGCCGACGTCGGCATCGTTTACAGTCGGAACTACGACGGTATCTGACCGCTTTCGAACCTCCGACACTCGCTCTTGAACAAGGAAAACGTGCTTGCCACACGTCGTCGCTGCAATGCATCTTGCGACGATCCAAGAATTTCACCGCTAAGGTCGCAATATGAGTGTCCCCGATCGCTCCCTTCGATCATTGCCTTTTCGTGAACGGAGACCGACAAATGGCACGTGGACGAGGCCATTTTCCATCATTCCATGCTTTTTGTATGCAAGCCAGCATGGCTCGCTCTGAGCACTCTAATTTTTTCACGGTGAACGTACTCAAACACTCAGCGAAGAGCAAACTCCGAAGAACAATGCGGCCGAAACGACCGCAACGTGGATGGAGAGCCCGACGACGGCTGCCTCGTGGCTCCAGCCCCAACCCACGCGACGCCGCTGGAGCTTCGCCGCTGGAGCGTCACCGCTGGAGCGTCGCTGCTGGAGCGTCGCCACTGGAGCGTCGCCGCGTGAGCGTGAAATTGGACGGGCGAAGACAGGGCAGGGCAGCCGACCCGGCAGTGATGCGCTCAGATCTCGGCGGCCCGGCTGCGCATGCACCGGCGAATAGGGCCAGGAGTGCTAACAGACGACTGAAGCTGACGTGTGCGAGGCGCGTCGGCGACGGCACCGTCGCCCCGAACGTGCTGGGGCACGTTTTCAGAACCCGAATGCCGACTATGAGCTTTTCAAACACAACAATTTTAATATACGCTACCGGAGCTGAAATTACCGCGGCTGCTAGCACCAGACCTGCCCTCCGGTCTATCCTCATTAACGGATTTGAAGTGCATTCATTCCGATCACGAGTCCCGCGTCGTTATTTTTCGTCACTAACTCCCCGTGCCGGGAGTGGGTAATTTGCACGCCTGGTAGCCGTTTCGCATGCTCCGTCTTTGAATTGAATCCTGATTTCCCATTACCCGTTGCTACCATGGTCGGCACTTACCGGGCCGTCGACAGTGGGCTGCCGAACGGTGACTGCCGAACGCCGTCTTTCGGAACGACGCCCGGGTGCGACCTGCGATCGCGGCTTCGATTGTATTATTAGCTCTAGAATTGCCACAGTTATCCACTCTCCTCGTGATGAGGAATACGATCCAGAGCTATCCTGTTCCTGAGCTATTTCACCATTCGTTTACGGCATGAACTTACACTTGCATGGTTTAAGCTTTGAGACAAGCATATGACAACTGACAGGATCAACCAGGTATCATCGATAATCGACAGCAGTCGCTACTGCGGTAGCAGGCGGCGTCTGCGATGGAAGAGCGGTGTGGAGTGCTTCTTCCCCGACACCAACGCGACCGACGCGACGCCGCCTTGCACGAAGAGCGAGCAGATCGGACGTCAGCCGGCAAGCGCGTCAGGCTCATCCGGTCGACGGCCGGTCGTATGTGTTCGCCGCCGCCACCGCGGCGGAAACGAGAGGGTTTGTTGAGCAAAACTGTTTTCGATCCGACGTCCGCGCATCGAGTCACTGCTGGATGCGGGCCGGTACAGGTCAAGCAAGTGGGCTGGTTTCGGCAGCGACGCGCACGTCTGCCAGGAGAGGCGACAGCTATCTCGCCCCGCGCCGCGCGTGCTAGCATCGAAGCTGTTGTGACAGATTGCGGCCAGACTGCAGTCAACGAACGTGTGATCGACGGCGGCATGCGAGACAACGTGCAATAGCGTGAGAGAGGCGAGCTGGAGCACGTCGTCTGAAAGGTTAAAATGCAAAGTCGACCTCGGCGGCATTTGAACTTAAAACGGCAACGCAGTAGAAATGTCACTAAGCATTTTATCTACTGTGGTAATGATTTTGTTATGTTGTCTGAAAATTAAGCATTAATTTTTTAATTTTCTGTGCGACAACAGTGACAAAACCGTTTCCTAAACAATCTACTAATAACAATATAAAAACTTCCTGATGTATCTACTAACAACAATATAGGAAAAAAAGTAGCAGGCGAAAGTATCAATATATGGTTTTCAGAATGACTTTGTAGATTGTTGTGGCTTGACCTGAATGCAACTTTGAACAGCAGACCAATACTCAAAGGAGTTCAAGCCATTCTTCTCTTGTCTTTTTTTCAGCCTACATTGCCTAATGTATTCTCTTTTTAATCGAAGGGTTTGATTAGAGGAGGATTTAGCTACTATTTCTCCTCGACCGAGCTACTACAAAGAGACTCGCTATGTACTTAGATATAAATGCCAAACATGGAAACATGGGAGTGGACAGATTTATGGAAAAAATATAGCAGTGATTACATTTCAGCATCAACAAATGAGACGCCAGTTTGATTCCTATTTGGTTTTCATTGTTTATGAATCTCGACGTTTGCAATACAAAACACTCTGCATTAAACTGAAGTACAGAACGTACTGCTAGGAACAGTCAGGTTTAATTAAAGGGAGGAGCACAGATACAAGCATACATAATTATAATCAAAATTTTCAAAATTTTATTTAACGCTGACCTGGTTGTAGATTCTGTCAAAGAAAAGACAATCGATATATTCTTACTTATATAACTTACAATTTGTATATTGATAATAGCTTCGCACGGGACTTCATTAATACACTGAACTGGCGAGATTGAATATGAAAGGTAGGAGGAGTGAGTGGGAAACGTGATCGCATTCGTATAAATGAAATGTGTTGCTTTGTGTCTTACAATATGTGTAAATGAATGATTCTCATTATAAATACAAGTTTGAATAAATGTACGTGTTGCCGTCGTTTTGATATCTGAGTGTATTTTAACGAGATCGTATACAGAGTATGCGAGACAACCGAGAATAAAATAGCACACAAAGGAAATCAAAGATACCAAACAGCGAAAAAAGGTCATACTCCCAGTAAAACGTTACATACATTTATTTTGTAGAATCAGCTATGAAACTGACCATTAAACAAAACTACATACAACACCAAGCGGCGGCAAGACAGAATCGTCTGCTCTTCGTAACCCACACTACTCACGTCCACAGCAACAACCTCAATGAATTTTTAGAACCGTAGAACTAGAGATCGATTCCTTTCACCGACGACATAGGTTGCCGTATCCTCAACCTCTAAAACAACACCTGATATCCTTGTACACCACATATCAGTGAGTGAACTATGTCACCTCGATTGCTCGGCGATGATCATCTGATGGTGTTTTCGTTGATGATGTGCCAGACACGCTGGACTAAATTATTCCCCTTTCCTTGGGCCATCAATGACATAAAGCGCGAAGAACTATTGTATTTAACATAAGCAGCCGATCTCCAACATTGGGAACTAAAGCTACGAGTAGAGAGTGTTTTTCATTTCCTGTATCACATTGCAACATGCCTTCATGAAGTTCTCTTGACGTTAAAAATGAAATTATGTGTTTTGTGTGTGTTTGTGCGCGCGAATGTGCGTGTGTGCGTATATATATATATATATATATATATATATATATATATAAAAACAGATAATAAATGAGTATATGCATATATACGTACAGGTGTGTGCATACCTACGTCTACCTGTATATATAGGTGCATATCTGGGTACAGGACATTGCAAACAAAACGTAGACAATAAATAATAATAACCAGAGTGCAGAAAACACACAAGTCACATAGAGAACATTTTCCTTCATCAGCTACCCCCGTTTTAACACCGGCGTTTCGAAGAGTTGGGCAGGACGCATCGTTAAAACGGCTCTTCCCATGGACCACAAATTAAATTTGTATACACAAATTAAACCTGTGCCATGGATGAATGTAGTGGCGGACAAAAAACAGGACAGGAAAACAAACGGAAAAGAAAACAAGACAGGAAAACAAACGGAAAAGGCCATGCGGCCAGACGTCAAAAATTATGTGTATATGAACGCTGTGAGGCGCGAACTTGAAAGTGGGGACGAAGTAAGTTCGCGTGTTTGCTTTGCGATAGCCAAGGAAGAAAAGGATTATTGACCGGAAGCATGTGACCATGCAGAGGTAAGGGAGAGAGAGAGAGAGAGTGGTAGAGGGAGAAACAAAGGGAGGAAGTAGAAGAATAGGTGAGCAACGAGAGAAAGAGGGGAATATAGTAGTAACTGAAGGAAGTACGAGGGGGGAGAGAGAGATACGTAGTAGTAACAGAGGAAGATCGAGAGGGGGAAAACGTGATAGAGAAAGAGATAGAGTAGCGTCAGAAAATATAAAGTTGAAATTACTTATAACAATGGTGACGCTGGCGTTCGGTCATGTAAAAACAGATAATAAATGAGTATATGCATATATACGTACAGGTGTGTGCATACCTACGTCTACCTGTATATATAGGTGCATATCTGGGTACAGGATATTCCAAACAAAACGTAGACAAGAAATAATAATAACCAGAGTGCAGAAAACACACAAGCCACATAGAGAACATTTTCCTTCATCGGCTACCCCCGTGTCTGATATATATATATATATATATATATATATATATATATATATATATATATATATATATATATATATATATATATATATATATATATATATGCATATATAACACACACACACGCAGACACACACACATACATATACATGCACACACACACATACACACACACATAAACACACACACACACACACACACACATAAACACACACACACACACACACACACACACACACACACACACACACACACACACACACACACACACACACACACACACACACACACACACTTCTGAAATTCCCAAAATATTATATCAAAGGACCATAAGACACGTATTGGAATGTAATATGAGGAAACTGCTTTTTACTAAATAAATTTTAAAGTTGTATAAGTCTCCATTCTTCATCATCATAATCTTTATAATATATTCTGTATTCTCCATGATATCTGCTGAAGCGAACTCAGAACTTACCAATGGAAGAGAGTACGATTTAATTCTTTATTCTAAAAGGATTTTAGATATTTTTTATTATTCGATGTGGTAATTTAAGACTGTGGGCTCTCTACATACATACATACATACATAAATACAAAACATTCATACATACATGCATACATACATGCATACATACATGCATACATACATGCATACATACATGCATACATACATACATGCATACATACATACATATATATATATATATATATATATATATATATATATATATATATATATATATACACACATATACATATACATATGCGTATACATATGCGTATATATACGCACATACATATGCATATCCGTATATACACATACATATACGTATATGTGTATACACTTACATAGACACATATACGAACTTTTAAAAGTGCATGTGCATGTCTCTGTAGAAGTGTGTTTGGCGAATGTTCCTCTACGTGTGCATCAGTGTTTAGTATCGCGTGAGCGTAGCAAAAAATATTAGGATTACATTAAAGGAGAAATGCAAAAGTGTTTATATGAACAGTGCACAAATTAGTTTTTAATTTTGTATGGACTCTAAGGTGGAGGCGCAATGACCCAGTGGCTAGGGCAGCGGACTCGCGGTTTCGATTCCCAGACCGGGCGTTGTGTGGCTCCGGCAGGGGTTAGTGGCGACCTCTGTTGTACTCTTTCGCCCCGACTTTCTCTCACTCTTTCTTCCTGTTTCTTGAGTAACGCTGCGATGGATTGGCGTCCCGTCCAGCTGGAAGGAACACATACGCCATAGAAACCGGGAAACCGTTCCCATGAGCCTGGCTAGGCTTGAAAAAGGCGCAAAAAAATAATGGACTCTAAGGCGGTGCGCTGGCGGCACGCCGGGTGAAATGCTTAACGGTATTTCGTCTGTCTTTACGTTCTGAGTTCAAATTCCGCCGAGGTCAACTTTGCCTTTCATCCTTTTGGGGTCGATAAATTAAGTACCAGTTGGGTACTGGGGTCAATCTAATCGACCGGTCCCTCCCCCAAAATTTCGGGTCTTGTGCCTAGAGTAGAAAAGGATTATGTATGGACTCTAGCAATTTATTCTCCATGCCAAACGAGCTTCATGCGTTTACCGGATTGGTTACCCACAGCCCGTCGATGTACAGGTTGTATTGGTTTATATGATAACCTGTGGCAGATCTCTGGTTATCAGATGTCTGACCTGACACCGTCTATGACGTATAGGAAACATTGGAAGCGCTTTAGGACAGAAAATTGGAACAGTGTTCGACGGTATTAAATTTCATCTAATAGTGCTGGTTTTGTGATTTTTATGTTAGGAAGCCATCGGTTGCAGCAGCAACAGTAGCAGATATAACAACAACAACTAAAACTACAGTAAGCAGGTAAATATAACCTGAAGTAACATATCAAATTGTTACTTTATTTTCATCTCTGTTACTCTTATAAACATGTAAACATATATAAACAACTTCATTTGACCTAAATGATAAAATACTATTAACGCACTAGTACGCAAATACAAGCTGACATGCATACAAGAGATATGTGTCTGCGCTTCACATGATGCGTGTTAGCGTTTCTGATTGTGGCATATTTGTTACAGTACGAAAACACTGAGTTAAACAGAATGAAAATTCGATTCCTATTCACTGATTTTACAGACAATTTTCAAGTGAGAAATTTCAATTGTATCGACCAAATTTATTTAATGGAATGTATTTATCAAACCCGTTAGCAACCTTTCTCAGTACACCGAGAATTTGTAATGCTCATTCACTGTACAATGTTGTTAATATTTATATCAGTGACCCCTAAAACTATCTCCAGCGAGATTATAAATACTTTTGAAATATAAATCCATGCTTTTGGCCGTGGATGGACAAACAATAGCATCAATCACAAATATAAACCACTGAACTAGTTGTCCGGAAGTTTCACTACGACACCTTTCACCATTTTATTAAGTTATGAGAGGGAGACTTCACGTAATGTCTCAGTCTACTAGAAATGGCAGTCAAATCTCCCTCATATAATACATAGTGATAGTGTAGTCCCGGGTATTATGCACAAAAATATGATATAGTCGTGGATAGCAATACTTTTAATGATAGTCCTGGTCCATCAGAGTTGATCTGGAGTTAAATAACTAAAAGGAAAATTACGAAATTTAAAAGATATGAGCTATTTATGAGAATGAAGAGTGAGAATATAGCGTTTGGAAGACAGTCAACACAGAAGCGAAGATTTTTATGCAGTATCAAGCCCCAGCCTTTTACTCACACTGTATGAAAAACGTAAGCTGTTTGCCCAAAATATCTCTACATATCTCAGTAATGTCTGAGCAATTTTGAAATGTCACACAGTTAATGTTTTTTGTTGCATCCTACGTGAATAAAGTAAGCTAATCTACAATTGAATCTGCTTTCTTTAATATTAAATCCGAAATCAGTAAGTCTACTAACCAGACACTTCAAAGATATTTTAAAACTGTAGTACTTTAGCTTCTGTTTAGCATTTTCAATACATGCCACGGGTCAAAGTACTTAGGGTAGAGAGCATTCTGTCTAATGTTAAAACACTTGTGTTGCTTCAAAATTTCTGTCTTCATAGATAAGAGATGTTGTTTTCTTTGAATTTAGATAACAACAATGTTGATGACATTCGATTTGTTATTTGATCCCATTACAACGATATACAAAGCCTCAAAATATCCTACCAACCTGAACAGATGTTTGGGAAACTTATACTAAGCAATCATCTGATATATAACCCATTCAATTAAGATTTCACTAATTAAAGAAATTTTTGACGTTGATAATTATTGCAGTCAAAGAAAAATTACAGTATTTCATTGTACGAAAGAGCAAACGAAAAGAGAGAAAAAAAGAGAGAATGAGATAGTGAAGAGAGATAGCGAGAGAGAGATTGACTTATTTTTTTTACGTCTGTACATGAAAGCAAAGTAGTGTGTCTTTTTAAGCATGTGATTTTTAAGGAGATAATGCAGAACTTTTTATCAATGTGTGTTTGATGTATAAATATAGCATCTAACGAGCTAATGATTGGGCCTCTACGTAGTCCCTCGATGTACTAAAAGTAGCAACTGACCTCCCACAAAATCATACCCTTTTGTCTTTGAAAAAAAAAAAAAATCAGACCATGTAATATATCTGATATTCAGACAGGATCGTCACGGTGAGAACGCTTATGACCATATAACTGCTTGGTTAGGTCTGACCAGGGACGAAATAACATAAAACTGTACCATTCATAACAATATTTTCATTCGATAACGGTTTCGTAAATATTTGGTAGAATGCACTTCGCAAAACTATTTTTGTGAATGACCCCAATAAAAGTAATAGAAATTGGGTAGTTTCGGTTTATATAAAAAGATTGCAATGTGAACAGAGAAGTTTTTAACACCAAACTAGTGCAAACGTTGTAGTATGTCTGACAAAGCAAATATTTTTCAATATACGCTCTATGAATCCCATGACATAGAAATTTACATTATATTCAACTTAATATTGTAAACTTGGTTATGTATTTACTGATTTTTAGAAGTATACACACGCATACACACACACACACATATATATATATATATATATATATATATATATATATATATATATAAACTAGCTATATATATATACATTTATATATGCATACATATGTACACACACACACATACACACACACACACATATATATATGTATATATATATATATATATATATATATATATATATATATATATATATATATATATATATATATGTATATATATATATATATATATACGTGTATGCCTGCATGTACATACATACGTGCACACACGCGCACGCACACACATACACACACATACACACACTTATATATATGCATGCATATGTAAGCGAATATGTGCTTGTGTGCAAATGTTTTTTCGTGTGTGTGTGTGTGTGTGTGTGTGTGTGTGTGTGTGTGTGGCAGAGCCGTTAGGCCGTTTGGTAGAAAGACTCACATTATTTCTTCTCGTTCTCTGCGTCTTGACTTCGAGATTTGAGAGTTCAATTTTACTTTTCATTCTTTATGTTCCGATTCTGCGTTTTGGCAGTAATAACTACAACTACACTGATGCCAACTTGCATTGGCCCTAACACAGTAATAGAGACAGTAGTAGTCTCTCCATCGGACAACATCGGCAGCTTAAAGAAGGAAGAATAGCATGCCAGACTACCAAAAAAATATATATATATAGATTGCTCAGGCCTGCGTATGCATGTACATATATGTGATCAACCCTAATAAATGAAGTCCCTACAATGTTTTAAATTCCACCTACCTTCATAATTATCTGAAATGTTTCTTACGCTTTAAGAATTTATTTTCCAATTATCTTAATTCCCTAATAACATATTCTAACACACTACAAACAGCTTTTTTTGTTTTGCTATACTGGACATTATAAAGGGACAAAGCATTCTGAATATCTTAAGTTTGATGTAGTTATACAGGGTGTCCACAAAGTCTGGGTACATGGAGTAAATAAAGTCATAACATAAACAATTAGATATAAGAAATAATAATTTCTTAAAGTATGTGTTAATCCCCATGTACCCAGACTTTGTGGACACCCTGTATATCTCTGAATCAAATGACCTGTTTGTTGAGACACCATCGAAAATTTTGTGTATTGTTTCTGGAATAAATGAATCCGCCGGGGTTTATCTTAAAACTTTTGACGAGAGGTTTATAAGTGTTAAAGTTCAAAAGTTTCCTAGGATCGATCGTTCTTCGTGTGCTTCTAAAATATTTGCCGAACCACTTGGTTTCTAATTTCATTATTTCTCTATTTCTTCTCTTCTTCCGCCACCTTCTTCACACAGCCCTAGCTTCGTACTTATCGGTAGTCACCTCTTTTTCTTGTTTCTCCTTTCCCCCCACCCTCCTTCCTGTTCATCATTATACATAACAAACAGCTACAAGAAACAATGAAAATAGTAATATAAAGACTCGACATAGCTTAAACACCGATTTCATTATAATAAATAATTGAACAATGTATTGTTTTGTACATTCCAAAACGTTCGCTGATTATTCTTACTGATAAGAAAAGAGACTGAAAATGGACATAGTCTTAGCCTGTTGCATTCCACATCAGATAAATATGAAAGAAAACATCTGTTTGTCCGATTCAATATGTTCTTATCAACTAAATATTTCTCATTCCTAAGTGAGAATAGATACAGTGAGTGTGATAATGTCAATCTATCAGCCTATGTAAGGAGAAACATCCGAACAATGGTTGCTCGTCTATCAAAAGTTAACATTTTCTCAACGGACGAATGGAATTCACGTTATTTATATTTCTTGAACACAGTTGCCTTCACAGAATATGACTTGACGTAAAGACGTAAATCAAGTTTCAATGACCAGTCTTGCTTTTCATACGACCTCTTCCAAAATAACATCCATTGAGGGTAAATTCTATTTTAATATTTCGGTATTTTGGACTCACAAAGCAGAGTTTGTCTTCCTGACACACGCTTTGGTTGCTAGTGAGCTTTAGTAAGTTTCGAATTGGTCTCTCTCCCCGTCGATGATCTATACTCATTTCTGCCCAGCTGATTCTAATACATCTTTTCCCTCAAGTCGTCTCCAGTCTAATAACCTAAGATTTGGTCATTAAAAAGAAGTGTTTCATAAACACACAGACATTATACACCCGCACACACACATATACACACAGCCATACCCTCACACATATATACAAATGTAATTTATAATGGAGTTGTTCGATTAGGATTGACTTGAGGTGAAACGATATCAACCATAAGATGTACTTTAATTCCCAAACAAATCAGATTTTAATTTTAAAAATTGTTATAGCAATACACCTAAATCATCTCCAGACGTTGAAAGATTGCATCTACGCGCTAAACTAGAAATGTGTTAAAGGACCTGAATACTCAGAAAAAGGGCAAGTGCAAATGCTGGTAAAACTATAAATACGGATACTAAATTGAAAAGAGAAAAAAATGCAGTACATTCACTTAGTACATTCTACAGAGGAAGCAAAATCAACTTACAATCATTATTCCAATGCATGTGGGTTCTGAAGAAGAAGTATGTTGTCAATAAGCTGATCAATATCTGGATTGTCATTGCCTAGGTCAAAAGATCAAAGAGATTACTTTCTGCCTGGTGGAAAAGTATAAATATTCATGCAACATTTCGGTATATTCAGTTTACCAGAAAAAAAAAGTAACGTCGAAATTCAAACGAAGAACTATAAATACTTCATGACGAATCTCTTTCAATTTCTTACCGGTTAATTCCTTGCCCTGCAGAGATGAAAAGTACGTTAGCAATGAAAGTAATATAAAAGAAAGCGATTCAAATGCTTCCAATGTTGCTGCCACCATCAAGAGTTGGTTGCACTGACGGTCGCCTCTCCCTTCTTCTGCCATTGACAACTGAAGAGACTAAAGGCCTCAGCTTCATTAACAACATATCTAGAGTTTCCCTTCGGAATTTAAGATTTACCGGTCACTTTAAGAAAAGTGTGTGGTACATCTGTGTGGGTGTCATCAAAGAAGCTTAAAGAATACACGAAATTAAAGTGATGAGTAACAAATAACCAAAAATAATAGAAATAAAATAAATAAAACCTTTCTTCTAATAATAAAGATGAAACCAATTCATCTAATTCCCTTTAATACCCCTTTTTCTGATTCTGAAGTAAGCTAATCTTCGAACATGTTCTTATTAGGAACTGTTTAAAAGAAAAAGCGATGTATGTCTTAAAATTGGTTACACGCTGATAGACATGTCCTCCTACATAAGTAAAATGTTCAAAAATAGGAAAACAATCGGAATTTTCACGAGACTATTCCACGTTGGGAATCTCCAGGTAGCGAAAGGGTATTTCGCTAGAAGTAAGATATATGGACAAACGCATATTTACTCATGTTCGACGCCAGCCGTAGTTTCACTTCTCTCACAAACAATATAATGTGTCTTACCGTGAAAAATACAAACGAAACTGTTTTATTTCCATAATATCGCTTGAGATTTAGAAAAGGTAGAGTCGCAAAAGTTAAATCCATTGCAGTACTTAGGTAATTTAAGTGTTCTGCATTTAATACTTATTGATGTCCACTTTGTCCTTCATTCTTTTGTTATCGATAACATGAGTACCAGTATTATACTCTGGCAGATTCAATGAGACTTTAATGCATCAAAAGTTCAAGGAGACTTTCGATTCCAATCATATTTTTCCTGGTTATTTGTCCCTCATATTTCATATAATCATATAATAGTGTACAAAATAATGGAAACACCTAGTATCATAGCATCATAATTTTTAAATATCTATAAAACCATCAAAAGCTTGCTTATTTTTATGATTTTTTTAATTTATTATCAGTGTTGCTTAATATGTTTTGCTAAAGTTGCTGTTTTTTTTCAGATATCATCAGAAAAAGGTAATTAAAATTCATTAAAATGACAGATCATCGGACTTTCAAAGAGGTCAAGTTATTAGTGCTCGTATGGCAGGCGCTAGCGTAACGAAAACAGCCGAAATGTTTGGTATATCAAGAAGTACTGTCTCGAAAGTAATGACAGCCTTTGGGAAAGAGGGAAAAACCTCCTCGTTGAAAGAAAACTCTGGAAAAAACCAAAACTTTTAGATAGGGGCCGTCGAACTCTTACCCGAATTGTTAGAAAGGATCACAAAAGTACAGTTCCCAAAATTACTGAAGAGCTTAATGACCACCTCGAGAACCCAGTTTCCATAAAACTGTTCGCCGAGAGCGGCACAAAGCCGGATTTTACGGGAGGGCTGCAATCAGAAAACCACTGCTTTCAAAAACAAACGTTGCAAGGCGTTTAGAGTGGAGTAAAAACCTACAGAATTGGTCCCTAGAACAGTGGAAGAATGTTATTTTCTTGCACATGTCATCTTTTACCTTATTTTCGACTACCGGCCGAGTATACGTGAGGAGACAGCCAATATGGAAATTCTCATGACCAGACTATAAACAACGTTATAGTTGATTTGAAAGAAGATAAAGTTGAGATATGGTGTTTCTATAACGTAATTTATTTATGATAGATTTATGATTTCATACTCTATTTCATTATACTGTCACAATATCATATTTACATGCACAGAATCATGCACCCCACCCCACCACCATAAAACCTTTCAAACCATTTTCAATTAACCTATGAATACACATACTAAATTTGCTTATTCAACAAAATATTTTTTTTTAAATTGGTGTGCGTCTTATGCCAGAGTGCGTCTTATACACCGGTAAATACGGTATGTAGTTGTGGGGCAAATATTTCAAGAGATTGCTGAGAATATTAAATAAAAGGACGGTATCGTCACAAATATTTAATATAATGGGTTGAGAAACTTCGTTTAAATGTGGTTATCGATAAGGAAGCTTAGTAAACCAAAAAAATTTAAAACTTCCGTGGTTTAAAGCCCAGTTACCGCATTTTTAGCATTTCCAGATAGAGCAGATTTTTAAGCTAAATTTTAGAGTCGTCTATAACATGGAAGCTACTTCTGAGAGTTACGATTCAAGCTATTATACATGTAAGAGAGTAAGGATAGTATATAGCAGTCCACTGTATATTACTATTCGTGCTAGAGTCTTGTTAATGCTACTACGGTTGACTTGACACTAACCGGTCGTTGTGTCAGTCTTACTATGTATTTTTATCTTATGTGTAGACTGGAGCAACGTAAAGGTGCCTAACACTAGGATACAGTGCACCGCTCGGACCTGGAATCAAACCCACAACCTTGCGATCGAAAACCCGGTAGCCGTACCATTAGGCCGTGCACTTTCTACTGTACCTGTAGCAAAACTCAAAATGATCTCTTAAATTAATAACGGAAAAACATTAATGAATTAGGGTTTGATTAATTATCTAGTATACACACCAAAGCACACATGTTAATAAGTAAATACAGCCTTTTACTTCTGATGAATATTAAACTTGCAGCTTTATTCGTACCCGACAGACATAACTGAACAACTTCGTCGAAGTAGCACACATTACAGTTCGGTATATTTGTGTTGAATTTATATCTCCATTTAGACAATTCAGTGCAGTTTACGATTAGAAGTATAAAAACGAAAATGGCAAATGAGGTGAATAAAAATGATATTCGTAAGTTTTATATATACATATACACTGCAATAGTAATTGAAAATGGTTTAATATTAAAATTACATGGTAAATCTTAAATATTTCAAAGGCTTGCTTACACAAGTTTGCCCCCTCCCACGACTTTGTTTTCTCATAGCTTCCAGAAAAATTGGTATTTTTAATGAAAATTTCTCCATATATACTTCAGATAGAGTAGATTAGTATTATATCGGAACTTGTTAGGAAAAAAATTTTCCGACGGTGGAGAGAGAAACTTCGGAAAATTCAAATGAGTCAACTTCGTATCCTTATAACTTTCAGAAAAATGGGTACTTTTTCAGAACATTTTCTACAAAAACTTTTGCGATGATGTTGATTCCCATTTTATTGGAATTTGCCATGAAAACATTGTTGGGCTCGCACACATACATACTAATACACTTCACATATATATCTGTAAAATGTAACTTGAAAATTTTGAAAAAATTACGATGTGTGTCAGTAATGTATATGTGCGTGTTCACCATTTTTTTTTTTTACACAGTGAACTCCGATGTAATCGTAATCTACACACGCTGAAGAGTATTTGTAGCAAATTTCATTAAAAATATTCCCTTTTTCTGAAAGTTATAAGGAAACAAGGCCGCCCCGTGAGATTTTCCAAAACTCTTCTTCCTATCTCTCGGTAAAACATTTTCACAAGAAATTTAGATATAATCAGAATCTGCTCTATTCGAAGCGTATCTGTAGGAAATTTCCTTAAAAAGTATCTATTTTTCTGAAAGTTATGAAGAAAGAGTTTTGGGATGAAGAAAGAGTTTTGGGATGAAGAAAGAGTCATGGGATGGGCACGCTAGCGTAGGGATACCATTCAAAACATAAAATTTCACTAAAAAACTGCAAAATCGCTTCTCATCGTCTTGAGAACCTAAGAATCCTTCAGAATCATCAGGGAAAATTATATAACCGCACGCTTCTTCTTCGTCATAGCTATCTGTAATTATAGTTTACCCATCATGCACTGCTTCTTTAACATCATTATCGTAGGTACTCATCTTCTCTGCCATCAAAATGTATCCAAATGCCACATTTCTTGTATGGATTAATGATATCGATTTCAAATTTTGACGGAAGGCCAGCAATTTCAAGGGAAGGGTTAAGTCGATTACATTGACCCCAGTGTTCAACTGATACTTATTTTATCGACCCCGAAAGCATGAAATGCGAAGTCAACCTCAGCTGAATTTTGACTCGGTACATGAAGACTCTAGCAACTCTACCAGCTCGCTACCTTGTATGAATTAATAATTTTAGCTTTAACCTTCTGTGAATTAACGATCTGATCACAAATCAGAGACAAGGCCTCTTCTCGCGTGCACATTTTTTCTCCGTCCCGCATCCGGTTACTCCATTATCTTCTCCTTAAGTAGCTTTTCGAGAACAACATTTGTTTGCAAGTTCATTTGTTATTTGACCAGAAATTAAAGCTCTTCCTCATTGCTATGTCAGCATCACCCTTTACTAAATGTAACAGAAAGTGAATGACAACCAAATTCCTTTCTTCTGTGTAGACCAGGTTATATGTACGACATTCTGTCCATTTCTTACATCCACTTTCATCTGCAGCATTGTTGATGAGAATGATACGTATATCAAAATGCATGATACACGCATAAAAAATTCATTTCGTCATCAAAAGACATTTATACACAGAACAATCTTTCGATCAGTGAATATTGGTACAATACATGTAAACGATATGCATGACATCATTTCGGATTTTTAAATACAAATAAACTGGTTGACTTTTATACGAGTTTATCATTTTGTTGGAGTTATCTCCCTTATAAGTCTTTAGATTTTGAACGCTACAATACGGAGAGGTTTTCTACTGATTCCTTTGGTAATCTAAGTTAACCGAACATTCTCAGTTCATGATTATATGTGAGGCCTCACTACACTGGTACATTCATTAAAATTTTGTAATAATTGCTTCTAAACTAGGAACAAGGCTAGCCATTTTTTAGGGGCTGGGAGTTAGTCGATAACAGACTTCAGTAATTGGTTGGTACTTTATTTTAGTCTCTCTGGGAGGGATGGAAGGAACTGGTTGACTTCAGCGGGATTTGAAATAAGAACGTAAGAACCGAAAATAATGCTGCAAGGCATTTTCCAATGGGCAAATGATTCTGGAACAGCAATAAGACACGTTTCACCCGATCCGAATCACGCTTTAAACATTGAACTAAATCTCAAGATTGCCTTATATAATCAACCATGTCATACAATTTTTAAAAAAGAACGTAATATGAAATATTCCGCCTGTTCTATGATGTGTGTGTGTGTGTGTGTGTGTGTGTGTGTGTGATAGAATGTTTAAGGTACAGCGAAATGAAGCTCGCTACTTACATTGTTTTACGTGGAGGCGCAATGGCCCAGTGGTTAGGGCAGTGGACTCGCGGTCATAGGATCGCGGTTTCGATTCCCAGACTGGCGTTGTGAGTGTTTATTGAGCGAAAATTCCTAAAGCTCCACGAGGCTCCGGCAGGGGATGGTGGTGAACCCTGCTGTACTCTTCCACCACAACTTTCTCTCATTCTAACTTCCTGTTTCTGTTGTGCCTGTAATTCAAAGGGTCAGCCTTGTCACACTGTGTCACGCTGAATATCCCCGAGAACTACGTTAAGGGTACACGTGTCTGTGGAGTGCTCAGCCACTTGCACGTTAATTTCACGAGCAGGCTGTTCCGTTGATCGGATCAACTGGAACCCTCGACGTCGTAAGCGTCGAAGTGCCAACACACACAACACATTGTTTCACGTAATTAAGGCATATTTTACATTTGCATGAATAAAATATAGTAGTACTCAGACTTTTATAGCTCATGCAAAAAGAAACTGCCCACTCTTCTGTTTTTGATTCTTTTTTTTTCCCCCGTGGTTCAGCAACTGTAGTTACGGAGACTGCTTAAACAGAAAGGGTAATAATCTATGAATAATGATTTCTGATTCAGGTTCAGCGCCAGCGTTTACAAAGGGGAGAGAGTTAGTTGATTACATCAAGCCGCAGTGCTTTACTGTGCTTTGTTTTACCTAACCCCATAGGAATGAAAGGTGAAGCTGACCTTTCCAGAACCTAGCTCAGAATGGGTAAAAAAAAAGAACAAAAGTATAGCAATTTCGCCGACGATCTAATGGTTCTACCAGCTCACCGATTTAGAAATAGCGTTATTAGTAATTCTTTGTAATTTTCGCACAGGACAAGCAAATTTTAGGGGATGGGAAGTCGATTATAGATGGCCGGTGGCGGCGGCGGTGGCGGTGGCGGTGGCTGTGGTGGTGGCGGTGGCGGTGGCGGTGGCGGTGGCGGTGGCGGCGGCGGTGGCGGCGGCGGTGGCGGTGATGGTAGTGGTGGCGGCTTTTGCGGCTGCTGCTGCTGCTGATGGATCTTTGTCGTTCCCTGATGATTCTCTTGTTCGCTTAACTGAATTAACCTGTAAGTGGTTGAGAAATCCACAGACACGTGTGCACATAGCACATAGCCTCAGGCAGAGGCACCG
>NC_142929.1:39574795-39577295 GCF_046866305.1 Octopus bimaculoides | reverse complement strand
CTGAGATAGCATTTAGGTAGACGCAACCATTAGGGACATGAAGAAGGAGAGATGGGCGCCACGCATCAAAACTCTGATGAAATTATTTTTTTGGTACATATAGAATAATTCTTCTAAGAAGTACGACGTTTAAAATTTCTATCTCAAAAGTGGATTATTTAAATAAGAAAATAGAGTTTGAAAATCTAACTTCGAGAGTCAAGTATTTCCTATTGTACCCAGAGATTATACTCGTTGGACAATAAATAATAAAGTGACAGATAACAAATTTTTATAAATGATATCATTAAATTTTAATTTCTAACTTTTTTTCTTTAAGTTTACCATTCAATATGATCAAGAAAACATTAAGCCACACTCAAGTCTATAATTTAAATCAAGGGAGGGAAGTAGAAAATGACAACTTCATAATTAAAGGGAGATAATAGAATGATTCCACTTTTATAAAGATAAGGGTAAAAATACATCTGAAATTATAATAATATGTTCATATAAACGTAGACATTCTTATATACGCATGCATGTGTGGCGTGTATACACACACATACACACACATGTATGTGTGTGTGGCGTCATGCAGTCATGTTGCCAGACAGAATCTTCGAGCTGTCGTATATATATATGGGT
This sequence comes from Octopus bimaculoides, assembly GCF_046866305.1. Classification (NCBI taxonomy): domain Eukaryota; kingdom Metazoa; phylum Mollusca; class Cephalopoda; order Octopoda; family Octopodidae; genus Octopus; species Octopus bimaculoides. The sequence continues at coordinate 39,576,668 of NC_142929.1, read as the reverse complement.
GCTCGAAGATCACTTACTCACACACAGACACGCACGCGCACGCACACACACACACACACAAACACACGCGTGCGCACGCGCGTGTTTATTTTTTAACATGTTTCAGTCATTCAATTGCGGCCATGCTGGAGCATCGCTTTAAACGGTTTTTTTTTTAGTCGCAGAAATCGACCCCACGACTTATTCTTTGTAAGCCTGGTACTTACTCCATCGGATCTCACTAAAGTTACTGAGACATAAGCACACCAACATCGGTTGTCAAGCGATGGTGGGGGGACAAACACAAACACAAACAGGAACACATAAAGATACATACATACATATATACCACGGGCTTCTTTCGGTTTCTGTCTACCAAATCCACTCACAAGTGGAAGGCACTTGTCCAGAGTTCTACGCAGTGATATTGAACCTGGAAGTATGTAGTTGGGGAGTAAGCTTCTTACCACACAGCCATGCCTGCGCCTACATATATACAGGGTTTTATGGGTAAATACGTAAATTGTTGCTTTTTTTTTTTCGTGCATGTGTATTGTGTGCTTTTGATTTTGTTGACTATACAGTCTGGTACGGTCAGTGGGGTATCGTCTGTGAGAAAAACAGCATCATGACGCAATTCACGCTGCCAGAAATTTGGAAATGACATGCTGTACTGATTAGCATTCACGCTGGAAGCTCCAATACGAAAATTTCAGAGTATTTGGGTGTGGATCTGAAGACAGTGCAATATGAGGACATGTACCGAGAGTGATAAAAATCAAACATCCAGTCAACATCATGGTGTTTGCAGTGATCACGCCTCCATTCATCTTCCCACACGGCCTCACAATGAACACGGAAGCCTACATCAAGTGCCTGGAGGAGGTAGTGCTACTCTGAGTCAAGAGGGTGACTGCTCGAAGACCGTATGCCTGGCAACATGACTCTGCACAATGCCAAACAAGCAGGAGAACGGAGTCATGACTGTCAGACAATTTCTGTGACCATATCACCCCTAACATCTGGTCAGCTAACTCGCCAGATTGCAAACCCCTTGATTATTATGTGTGGGGCGTAATTGAGCGAGAGACCAACAAAACTCCTTGTAACACCAAAGATGAACTGAAGATAAGGATTATCGCAGCAGTCACCAACTTAAATAAGGAGACCGTCCAGAAGGGTTGCAGGAGATTCCGAAGTCGCCTGGAGCCCATGGTTGAAGCCATATATATATGGTTGAAGCCATATATATATATGTGTGTGTGTATCAGTATGCATGTATATGTGTGTGTTTGTGTATGTGTATTTATGTATGCATGTACGCTATCACACATTTATTGGTATGTGTTGTCCAACCCACTATCCAGCAGCGTCCAATTCTCTAACGGTTTTTTTCAAATGAATCAAGTCATAACCTTATCCATCTATTGTTTTCATAATCGATCATAATGTCTTACGTTTAAGATGATTCCCATGCTTTCCCTGATGAGAAGGTTACAACTTTAATATCAAAGATCCCTATGGATCACACAGGTTGTAACCCTTTGAAACATATGTAGGAATAAAGTATGCAATTATAACATGCGTTTTCTCCAATCCTTAAATTCTTAAATATACTCAAATACCCAAAATTTCAAGGAGTTCCTGCCTTAAAAACAGGAACTAAACCACAGTTATTTTGTGTTCTTTGCTACATTGGTTTCTATTAACCCATTTATTCTATCAGAAGAATTTTTATTCATTAAGATAGAAGAAATACACTTAATTATATATATATATATATATATATATATATATATATATATATATATATATATATATATATATATATATATATATATATATATACATATAATGTACACTTCGGATAATATGCCCACTCTATTGACAGATA
>NC_142929.1:39532295-39569795 GCF_046866305.1 Octopus bimaculoides | reverse complement strand
GCACGAGGCTATAGTAGAAGACACTTGTCCAAGATACCATGCAGTAAGTCTACTCCCTGAACCATGTGGCTATCAAGCAATTTCCTTTCCGCATAGCCAAGCCCCTGTGTGTGTATGTGTTGGGGACATAGGCAGAAAATATACATCATCATATACTGTTTCTTATCACAAAAAATTATGTCGGTAATTCGAAGAGCTGAAGGAGCGTCAGATTGAAAGCTTGCGACATTTTTATCATAGCTCCGCTTGCCAAACTATTTGATTGGTCAACTTTTGACCCTCAAAACTTCCAAACCTCGTTAATACACTCACTTTCCATTACTCATGCTGATATCTATTAACATTATTCACAACCTCTCATTTGTTCTGTTGTACTTTTGGACGAGCATTCCAACGCGCTTATTTCATCGATAATGCTGAGATATTGAGCGAGATGTCATTGACCACTTCTTCTATGGACCAAATAAGTTACTGAAACCATTCAATAAGAGCCTGAGGTAGAGTACAACGTTAAAAAATTAATAATGAAAGTCGAAGGTTTCTAATTTAAGAAGAACATTAATCTTGTGAGAGGGTGTTTGTCGATTACGTTCAGACTAGTACTTGAGTGCTACTTTTTTTCATCGATTCCGAAAGGATTAAAAGCTAAGTAAACCTCTGCAGGTTTTGAATTCAGGACATAAATAAACAGTCGAAAGAAAAACCACAAGGCACTTTTTGCCCCAATGTTCTATTACGTATTTGAAAACAGAACGTAGTGTCCGTAGAAATACCGTTAGGTATTTTGTGTGATGTTTTATATATTATGACAAATGATAGCAAAGTGAAGAACGAATCTCAAGAACACATTTTATATTCAGTAATACACTCACATACACGCACTGACACGCAGACAGACAGATTGACAGGCAGACAGACACACAGACACACACGTACGCACATACACACACACATATAAGTATATACAGGCATATACATACACATCTATATGCACATATATATATAATCAAAATAAGCAGGTGATGCATTACGACCGTTTCAAGCGCCTCCATTTAATTGAACAATGCAATCATTACATTAATTTAAATGCAGGGCTATCCTCAGCTGCATAAATAAATAGAATTTTTAATCAGTTGGACACATTAATATACTTTTACTCAAATTCTTTAATAGAGCAAAAAGAGGGAAAGAACCCATGTTGCTACTAATGTAGCTAAGAATATACTACACTTCTAAGAACTGCATGAAGTTTGTTAGGGTCATAGCTTGTGAAGGATTGTGGTTCATTTTTAATTTATTAGTCTTTTTTATCAACTACCAAATCTAAGGCTAGAGGACAGTGTCTGTTTAGAATGGAGGGCAGGGTATGGTCATAAATACTATCAGGATTTTAGGATTTGTATAAGTAATTGTCTATTAAGAAGCTACACCTGCGGCAGGATTGTCATCACAAGCGTTTACGTACGACAGGCTTCTTTCAGTTTCCGTTCATCATATCCTCTCACAAGGCTCTGTCTGATCGACCTGGTACTGTAGTAGAATACCCTTGTCCAATGTGGTATGCAGTGGGACTGAACCCAGAACTACATGTTAGTGAGGCAATCTTGCTGCTACTCAGCATCACCTGCACTTATGCATATATATGTGTGTGTATGTGAGTGTATGTTGTGGGTGTGTGTGTGTGCGTGGGTGTGGGTGACAATTTGATACACATAACAAAAGAGCTTCTAATCGTTCCATGCTTTTGCACACACACATATGCATACATATATATACATATATATACACACACGCTCACACTCACACACACACATACACACACAAATATATGTAAATATATGTATATATATATATATATATTTATATATATATATATATATATATATATATATATATATATATATATATATATATATATATATAAACAAACTAGGGACCCAAATTAAAAAACAGTCTGGAGTTTGGCAGTCAATATATTATTTAGCTACATCTGGATGCGTGTAGGTTCATTTTTGATAACATGCTCATGTATTACTTATAAAAAAAAAGGAGGAACAAAAGGAAACTGAATGTATAATATATAACTTAGAAGCAGAGTTATGGATATGTCAGCAAACACGAGCTTGAGACATGGCCGCCCTCACGCACTTTTCATGAGGAATTCAGGAAGGTGTTTCGTGAAACCACTGCAGAGACGCTTTCGGAAAAAAATATGTTGGATAATTGATTCGATCAATTCCTAAGGATATCTGAAGAAGGAATTTTTATATTCCGAAATATTTTATCAGACTATAGATGATTAAATTATAACAATTATAGTCCATTGTTGTTATTATAGTGCATTGTTGTGCCATTATCTTTTACAAACAATACACAATGCTTCAAGCGATCTACATTACTCTCCTATATAAATCTCTCTCTATATATATATACATCTATATATATATATATGCATAAATACATATACATCTATACATATTCATCTATACATATGCATCTATGTATATATTATATATATAGAATAACTATTATCTCACAATAGAGATGTTATTGTTTCACTTTTGACAGGTAATTCCGAAACAGTTTAAGGGGTTGCTCCGAGTTTGCATTATGCAAGGAGTTGAAAATTGTCGTGGCCCATGACACTCCATGAACCCTAAGAAGCGCATGTGTAAAATTTGAATGAAATCGGTTGAGTGGTTCTCGAGTTTTAGTGATGCACAAACACACACATACACACACACGCACACACACACCCATTCTCAGTTTTATATATATATATATATATATATATATATATATATATATATATATATATATATACATATGTATGTGTGTGTTCTTTTATTCTTGTGTTCTTTTACTTGTTTCAGTCATTTGACTGCGGCCATGCAGGAGCACCGCCTTTAGTCGAACAAATCAGCCTCAAGACTTATTCTTTGTAAGCCTAGTACTTATTGTATCGGTATCTTTTGCCGAACCGCTAAGTTTCGGAGACTCACAAGGTTTTGGTCATCTTGAGGTTATAGTAGAAGACACTTGCCCATGGTGTCACGCAGTGGGGCTGAACCCGGAACTATGTGATTTGGAAAGAACGCGTTGGAAGTAAGAAACATGATTGACGAGCTATGTAAAATGTTTGTGGGGCGTGTGTATGGGTGCCTGCGTGTGTGCGCTCGCGCCGAGTTTGTATGCATATATATGCACGCTCGGGCGTGTGTGTTTGTACATCCATTAAAATTCCTAGAAACTGATTAATAGTCGTGAATATTAGTAAAATGCAATTAAAAAGAAGGAAGGTATCGTGTTTATTTGAACAATATACATAAAGGAAGAAAAACGTTCAAACTCACTTTTCACTCCTAATTAGTAAACAATTTGATAATTATTTGTAAATTAGGCTCAAGAACAGATATTTTGAGGGATTGGAATACACTGACCCCCAAAATTGAGTACTATTATGTATTTTACCGACCTGGAATATTGAATCGAAGACACAGAATGTGAAAAAGAACACCAATCTGACCAGTGTTATATTGTCTTAATGAATTTAGCATGTTTAAAAACAGGTAGACCCTAATTTGTATCTGTGTGTGTGTGTGTGTGCACCAGTATATAAATATATATATATATATATATATATATATATATATATATATATATATATATATTATAAATAAATATATTTATATAAAAGAACATACATATATATATGTATATATGTGAAATGCTTTCATATACACACACACACACATACATAGATATACAGACACAGAAAAACGCATTCACACGCATACGATCATATGTATATGTATACACATGCACACACACATAAATACATATATCCATATATATATATATATATCTGTAAAAATATGTGACACTTATTCAGTAGCCATGATAAAACTCAGAGTTTCGGATGCCAGTGTGGGAGCCCACGCCAACATCTCTTCAGTTGTCCGGCCAATTGAAAATTCCTGTGAAAAATGACTGCTAAAACAAAGGGAAATTACTGTGTAGTGACAAGTTCAAAACACGTCTAAAACGCTCATTTTTCACAGGAATTTTCAATTGGCCGGATAACTGAAGAGATGTTGGCGTGGGCTCCCGCCCTGGCATCCGAAACTCTGAGTTTTATCATGGCTACTGAATAAGTGTCACATATTTTTACAGATAAATTCCTCTACATAATATAGAGGTCTCTTTCTTTCTTTTGTTGTCCTTCCTATCAGTATATATATATATATATATATATATATATATATATATGTATTATTTTAATATTTGTATTTTTATTATTTTAATATTATTTTATTATTTTATTATTTTAATATTTGTATTTTTATTATAGGTCTTTTTAGTGTATTTACTTATTAAATTTTTCTATATGTGACTGTGGATTTTCATGGATGAATTCAAGAATGATGGTGTTTTTTCTATAAATTATATTTATGTGTGTGTGTGTGTGTGTGTGTGTGTGTGTGTGTGTGTGAGTCTGTGTGTGTGTGTGTGTATACGTATATATATGTTACCAACTTTGACCCTCCGCAAATATCAAATTTTATTTAATTTGCTTTGCGGGAGCGACTGTTTTGACGAAGACGCATCTAGTCCTAACGCTCGAAATGTAGAGTAGATAAACCAGCGGACAACTGTTTTATGTTGCGTGTTTCGTTTTTCTATTTGTTTCTTTGGTTGTTCAAAAAAAGTTCGCTTTGCATGTTTTTGTAATTCGTGATCTCGTTTTCCATGTTGTTTACGTTTTTTGATGTTCTGTACGCATATCTAGCATATATATATATATATATATATATATATATATATATATAGAGAGAGAGAGAGAGAGAGAGAGAGAGAGAGAGAGAGAGAGAGAGAGAGAGAGAGAGAGAGGGAGAGAGAGAGAGAGAGGGGGAGAGAGAGCTGAAGGGATAGAGAGAGAGAGCTGAAGGGATAGAGAGAGAGAGCTGAAGGGATAGAGAGAGAGAGAGCTGAAGGGAAAGAGAGAGAGAGAGAGAGAGAGATATGACAAAAGTTATTTTACTCCACATGGTTAGAAATTGCGCCTAGAAGAGAAGAGAATATACAAAGTGTTCAGGCTAAATTTGAAAGTTCACATAAAAGAAAAAGAAAATAAAAGTATTCTAAAACGTCAAAAAATATGTACTGGAATTATGTTTGGGAGATAACAGTTTGCTCAAAATAGCTGCCCTCAACTTCCACCACGGTCTTATTGCTGTTTGGGAACCTGGTGCGTTCATTCCTCGTTGTGTCCCTGGGAATATCTTCGAAAACCTTCTCTATGTTGCCCATCAGTTTTGCCTTGGTGTGGCTGGCAGAGCAGTTGGTGTCTGTCAAATGTGCTTTACACGTAGCAATCCATGCGGGGATAGGAAGTCAGAAATTAGGGCTGGTGAAGCTGTAGAAATTCGCCGACAACCACCTGACTCTTCCCGGGCGATGTGCCAAGGAGCCGAATGTCGCTGTTACACATATGACCTTCCAGGCGCAGCTCTCTCCAAAAGCTTCGCATAATTTTCTGAATTGAGCATAAGCCGTGTGGATGTAATCAGAAAGCCTGCGGCGCCTCTTTCTTCAGACCACGGCTTCGTAGTCGCCATTGCAGCTGTCCATCTTTATGTGTGCGTATGTATGCACAGACATACACATACGCGCGCGCGCACAAACACACGCACACGTAACATACATGCACACACATACACGCACACCCGTACACACGCACTCACAGACACAAACGCGTACACACACGACAACATCAACGCACACACGCGCTTGTTCCCTCGCCTCTCAAACACACACCACACGCAAACACACATACACACACATATACATACACAGCCGTAAACACGCTTTCATAGGCACTCATACGCACACACATGGCAACATCAACCCGCACGCTTGTCACCTCACCCTCCCAAATCCCTCAACTACACCCACACCCACACACGCAAGCACACATTCAGAAACGTGTACACACGCACACCCCTACAACGCACTCATATGCACTCACACGTACACTCACAAACACACACGTACAAACACACAGCAATATCAACTCACTCACACACGTGTCACTTCAACTAGTACCACAGAATCTAACTAATCCTACTAATGTATCAGATCCTCCCAAACATAAACATATACGAACGCACACACGCACACACAAACACACACACTACACGCACACACACACACACACACACAAACACACACACACGCACACACGCACACACGCACACACACACACTGGCCATTTTCACTTTATGTCTGTGCACTTCAGCTATGTAACAACGTACGTGCTTTTCTTTTGTTCGTTCTCACCGGATTTTTGCTCTTTCCGCTTCCTTACAAAAAGCGATGCTCGAAACGTCACATAACCCTCTCTTTTTTCCTTCTTAAATTGAGTGTCATCCTAGTACATTCACTGTGAATGTTCTTTTGTTGTTTTCGTTTTTAATTTTTATTTCAGATTTGCCTATTATCGCACGCTCATACGGATGTTCTACATCCTTCCGTCGATGATTTGGTGTAACTAATTCTTGAAATTTTCCTACGCTGGATCACTCTACCCTTTAATTATGCCATACCTATGATTTCTCTCGAAGTACGTCCTTTTTGTACCTTTGATATTATTTGAGATTATATATATATATGTATATATGGGAGAATTTACGGAAAAAAACAGCAGACGAAGACAGCTGGTGTAAACAACAAATGGATGTATTAGTTTAACGCTCGGGAATAGAGAAAGTCTTTGACGTTTCGAGCTAACGCTCATACATACGTATATGTACATACTTACAACTATATATATATATATATATATGCATATGTGGGCACGGGGCATCACGAAACGTGTACAACAAAAAAATACGAAGCACGAGTACATGGAACATGAATTATTCTTTCGAACAACGACACAAATAGAAAAAAAAACATAAAGAACAACCCTTCATCAGTTGTTGGTTGTTTTTCTACTCTCGTATTTCGAGCATTTAACAACAATATACGCTTTCGATAAAACAGTTGCTCTCGCAAAGCAAATTAAATAAAATTTGGTGAGGTCCAGATCAAGAAAAGAACTCTTGAATTTGTTGGTGAAATCCAATGATCCCTTCAAGTCAATCAGGTCCATCGCCAGGAACATGGGTATGTCTGACTTTCTCACCAGGCAAGCAGTGCATAAAGACATTCGTTATTCCTCATACAAGATGAGAAAGAGCAAATGTTTATCCCAAACCATCAAAGATAAGAGGAAAGACCGCGCTACGAAGCTTTTGAAAAAACTCAAGTGTCCCCTCCAATCGAACATGCCCGTGTTCCCAAAACATATACCGAGTCTAATAAAAATCAAACATCCAGTCAATATCATGGTGTTTTGAGTTTATCACTAATGATTGCGTCGTTATGTATCCATTTATCTTCCTACACGGCCTCACACTCAACACGGTGGCCTACATCAAGTACCTGAAGGAGTTAGTGCTGCCTTGATTCAAGAGGGTGGATGCTGGAAGACCGTATGTCTGGTAACATGAGTCTGCACCATGCCACACAATTTCTGAGACCACATCACCCCTAACATCTGGCCACCTAACTCCCCAGACTGCAACCTCCTTGGTTATTATGTGTGTTGAGCGAGAGACCAACAAAAACTCCTTGAAACATCAAAGATTAACTGAAAGCAAGGATTATGGCAGCCTTCACCAACTTAAACAAGGAGACCATCCAGAAGAGTTGCAGGAGATTCTGAAGTCGTCTGGAGGTCATGGTTGAAGTCAATGGTGATTTTGTTGAATAAATTTAATTTTTAGTATTTCAAGACATTTTTATGTAATTTTGGTAAATATATCTGTTAAAATGAGATGTGAGCGTTATTTTCATTTTTGCGTAATTGAGACAATAATTTATTCACTGCACCCGGAATATATATAAAATAAGGCTAATATATGCATATAGACAGACTATTAAGTAGACTGACCTATGAGTTTAAATTGATAAACATTATTAAATTGATGGTGTGGCCATTGCTATATTTCCGCAAATTTTAATTATTGACCAATCCTGTAATTAGCATTTTTTTGTGCATAAGTAAGCTCATCCTCATTTTAACCAAACTCCATTGCACATTTGGTGCAGCAATCCTATTGTTTATTCATCTGTAGTGCCATTGAGTTCTGTTGTTTTGTCTCAGATATTTAATTGCTAATTTTCTTTCTCGCGTTCAGGCTCTAACTTCTGTTTTCTATTTTCAGTTCCTTCTGTTTCCAATGGATGTAAAATAATCAAAACTGGCCTAACGGTTAGCCAGTGGCGCAGGTAGTGTATTTCGCCCGAGGCAATTCTCCGATTTGCTGCCTCTTCACGCCTCTTGCTCCTTATATAGGTTTATACAACTATAATGGTTTTATTGGTAGTCACCAGTTTTTCTACAACAGTTATAGTAATTGAAATAATTGTTATTTTAAGGCTGCTTATTTTACACTCATTTACGAGTGGTCCCTTACCTTGTAAAGGATATCAATAAGTATTATCTCTCAAGTTAAAATGTACGTCATGTTAGCGTAAGTCTTGAACGGACGCTAATGTACACCTATACGTCTTTTGAAAATGTATGTTGAAGATCGTGTCCTTATTATGTACAGCTATAAAAAAAAACGTTACAGATTATTAAACAGAATTAAATATGTTAAACAGGTTGGGAAGAATTGAAGAAAGATGAAATATAATTTTATATATTTTATTTATATACATTATTTCATATATTATTTTTCTAGCTAATTCATAGGCTTAACTAATGAATGAAACACGACAACCAAAATCGGTGTCGAACTTTAAAGAGTATTTCTCGTGGTAACAACCATTACTCTGGATTTGAGTGACGTGGATTAATGTAGACAACCACAAGCACTAAAGTTTTCCCCCAAAATCCAGTGTTTTTATAACTGCTCAACTTGACTTTCAAGAATAGAAATTTCATAAAAATATTCTTTTACTAATTCTCAGAATTCAAATATGAGCAGTTATTTCAACCAATGGGAAAACAACAATCATATTTCCTCGGCATACGACATTACGTCATATTGCCGGCTGTTATGAATTTGGCGCCACGCTACATTCAGCCTTTCACCAGTAGAATTGTCAAAATTTTACAAAAAAGAAATTCGTAATACAATGTTTGAATTAATACTTTTAACAAGTTAAAATATACAATGTATTCACAAATTCCGTGTTAAACATAAGAAAATAGCCTTTCAACACGGCTTTACAATTACAAGCGCTTATGTACAGTTCATTTCAGTTTACAGAAAACATTTTTTTTTCTTTAAATAATCCAGGAATATAAAAAAAAAAATTGTGAAAATCTTCTAACAAACTGAGAATTTTCTTTTTTTTTTTTTTGGAAAATGTACAATTCCACCACTTCTATTTTTTTTCACTTGGGTAGGTGATTTCAAAATTGACTTTTGAGTGTTTCCATTAACCTTAGATTCGCTGTTTTGAATATTACACTATTTCAAATTATGTCGAGATGTATCGCTCGCATCTTCATTTTCAGGACATGAATACTGATCGAAATAAGCTTTTTTTACTCTGTCTAAACTGACAATCTCTTTTTTACCATGCATATCCAAAGTCATAGTTTTATCTTTAATTGACAAAACTTTAAAAGGTTCAGTGTATTTATAATTCAGTGAATTATGAGTAACATCTCCATTAAAAGAATTGGTTTCTTCGAACATTTGACCAGGTAGAGTTTATGTTGTTCCGTACAAGAGTTCAGCAGGAGAATATAGTAAATTTTCTTTAACAGCACTTCTGATTCCTAACAATACCACTAGTAAAGCTTCTAGCCAACTGCTAGAATCAGAATAAGTTCTTAATGAAGATTTTAACTGTCTATGAAATCTCTCTATCGTGCCATTAGACTGTGGATGATAAGAAGTCGTACGGATTCTATTAATCCCCAATAATTTATTGAATTCTGCTAAAAGGGTAGACTCAAATTGTCTACCACGATCGGTCGTTAATTTATCCGGGACGCCGAATCTGGATAAATTAGTAAATCCAATTAGTAAACAAAGTTTTTACTATAGTTTTTGCAGAAACATCTTTGATGAGATAAGCTTCTGGCCATCGCGAGAAACGATCTATACATGTCAGCAAATAAATGTTATCTTCACATGGAGTTAAGGGTCCAACTATATCGATGTGGATTTGTTGGAAGCTCGCATCTGGATTTGCAAATGTACCTAATGGTGCTTTGATATGACGATGTACTTTTGATTTTTGACACTGCATACATGACTTGACCCCGGAACGAATATCCTTATTCATACCAAGCCAAACAAATCGACTTGATATTAATTTCAATGAAGCTCCAATACCAGGATGAGATAAATTATGTAAGGTAGAAAAAACAACTTTTCTATGCTTTTCAGGTACAAATGGTCTCGAAAAACCTGTAGAAATATCACACCAAATATGTGATTTACACGAATGGATCGGCAACAATTTGAATTTTAAAGAAGTGGAACTGGAATTTTTATATAAAGAAAATTCTTTATCCGCAACCTGCTCCTTAGACATTTCTTCCAAATTTATAGTGTTTAATGAATTTAATGTATCTACATTCATTCTAGAAAGTGCATCAGCTGCAGAATTTTCAACACCCTTGATATACCGTATATTCACAGTAAACTGTGAAATAAAATCAAGGTGTCTAATTTTTCTAGGAGAATATTTCTCCGAAGAACTTTTTAATGCATATGTTAACGGTTTATGGTCAGTTAATAAAGTAAATGACCTACCTTCAAGATGTCTGAAGTATTTAATTGACAAATAAGTTGCCAACAGTTCTCTGCCGAAAACAATGTACTTTGTTTCAGGTGCCTTGAATGTTTTTGAGAAGCAGGACAATGGTTGCCAAGAACCACGATTAAATTGCTGTAAAACAGCCCCTATACCTATATTTGAAGCATCAACAACTAATGATAATTTCGCCTCAGGAACCAGATGGTTTAATAGGGTTGCATCACACAGTTTATCTTTTATGTTTTTTAAAGCTTGCAATTCTTCATTTAAGTTATTAATTCATTTTTCTTTTTTCTATTCTTCAATAGTCCAGTTAAGGGATATAGGGTCTCAGTCACCTTAGGAATAAATTTTCTATAAAGATTAACTATCCCTAAAAATTCTCTGAGCTTTCTTAAAGAATTTGGTACTGGAAATTTTTTAATAGCTTCAACTTTCTCTGGCAATGGTCGAATTCCATCTTTATCAATAAGATGACCCAGAAAAGATATAATGGGTTCACCAGAAACACACTTCGATGGATTTATCACAATGCCATATTTCGTCAATCTCTCGAAAATTTGTTTTAAATGGTCTTCATGAGCTTCTTCTGATGGACTAGCAATGAGAATATCATCGTTATAAGCAAATACGAAAGGTAAATATCTTGTTACTTCATCCATAAATCTTTGAAAGTTATTTGCTGTGTTTCTCAATCCGAAAGGCATGCGAAGGAATTCAGATAACCCAAATGGAGTGGTAATTGCTGTTTTCGGTATATCCTTCTCTTCAACAGGAATTTGATTATATGCTCTAAGTCAATTTTCGAAAAAATAGTACAACCACTCAAAGAAGTTGCAAAATCCATAATGTGGAGAATTGGATATTTGTCTGGCTGTGTTTTCGCATTAAGTTGTCTAAAATCTTCACAAGGACGCCAGTCAATGAGATTCTTCTTCACCATAACTAACGTTGTTGACCAGCTACTACTGGAAGGACGAATTATACCAAGGTCCAACATATGATTAAACTCGGCCTTAGCAACCTTCAGTTTTTCCGAAGATAGTCTTCTCGGCTTGGAAAAACTTGGTGGTCCTTGTGTGATGATGTGATGTGTTACTGAATGCATACACTTGGTATTTAGAGCTAATGGTTTCGTAATTTTAGGGTAATTCTTCAACATCCTGTGATAATGATTTTCTGAGGACGCCATGAAATACAATGGACTGACTGTGGCCTTTGTGCATCTCATTCCTTGGATTTTTAATGAAGTTTCTGTGTCTAACAGCTTTTGGTTTTTACATCTACCATTAAATGATAGTGTGCTAGAAAATCTGCCCCTAATATTGGGTAAAGCAAATCTGCTACTGTGAAGATCCACTTATATTGTCTTCCTAAATTTAAATTCATAGTTAAACTAATCTCTCCACATGTTCGGATTTCAGACTGATTAACTGCTAGAAGAGTCAAATAAACAGGTTTTGGTTTCTCTTTCAAACGTTTTACAGGCCAAATTGAACTGGCTGCTCTTGTATCTACCAAAAACCTTTCTTTCGAGTTCGTGTCAAAAACGAAAAATACGCGACTTTTAATGAAGCAAGCTGTCCACAGATTTCGTCACATCTAATCTGTGGCTGAGAAGTTTCCCAAATTTTTTTGTTGTTTATAAAATCAAATGCACATGGCTTAATATACTTGAATGATCTGTCACCAAATTTTGCATGATACCAACATATGGCGTTTCTTTTGGAACTTGGACTTCTTGATCACTTTCGCCTTCTTGCGTCGTTTCTTTTAGTAGAGCGACTGTCTCTTTCGAGTTGAAGACTTTCGATTTTCTTCGTCAACAACTCGAATTGTTTCTCGTAAATTTCTTTCAATGCCTGTATTTCGGTAGAAATAGATGGGAATGCATTCACAGACTCTCTAGATGACAATTCCAAAATGTCGTCTGCCAACTCTGCCAATTGTTGAAAAGAGTTTTGATTCTTAACAGCCGAAAGCAAAGTTTGCGTCTTGTAAGACAATTTAGTAAAGAAAACATCTTTGAGGTAAGATTCTTTTATTTGTTGATCCCCAAGAAGTTCGTTCATTCTCCGAAAAAGTTGTGTTGGCTTCTTATTGCCTAATTCTTCGTTATTAAATAGTTTTGCAAGTTCTTTCTGTTTTGAATTTGAAGTTCTTTTTAAGATTTCTTCCTTTACAGCAGAATATGAAACTGGCTCGATAGGATTTAAAAATAAATCTCTAATCTCCTTGCTTAGAGGTGGGGGTAAATTACTCAGCATTAAATTATATTTTTGCTCTTCATTTATTACACGGTTTGCTTTAAAGCTTGCCTCCAGTTGTGTCAACCAGATGATTGTGTCTCTTTACTGAAGCTTGTGTATAACTCCTATCAAAATATGACATCTCAAATTCTTTTAAATTCTGCTCCATTTATGTCTATAAAAATTTTTCCAACAGAAAATTTTTTTACGCTATGTTATTAAGCTTTCAACAGCTCTAAATATTATTTTTATATTGCTAGAAAGTGCAGTTAAAACATTTTTTCTATAGTTTCTTTCTTCAGCATTCTTCTTTCCACACCCTTACTTACACATTGAGGTCACCAGTTTTATAACGGTTTTATTGGTAGTCACCAGTTTTTCTACAACAGTTATGGTAATTGAAATAATTATTTTACGGCTGCTTATTTTACACTCAATTACGAGTGTATATATTTAATTGTCTTGAGTGAAAGTTGATATTGATAAAGCCGTTCCTTAACTTGTAAAGGATATCAATAAGTATTATCTCTCAAATTAAAATGTACGTCATGTTAACGTAAGTCTTGTACGGACGGTAATGTACACTTATACGTCTTATGAAAATGTATGTTGAAGATCGTGTTCTTATTATGTACAGCTATAAAATAGAAACTTACAGATTATTAAACAGAATTGAATATGTTAAACAGGTTGGGAAGAATTGGAGGAAGATGAAATATCATTTTATATATTTTATTTATATACATTATTACATATATTTTTCTAGCTAATTCTGATGAATGAAACACGACAAGCAAAATCGGTGTCGGACTTTAAAGAGTATTTCTCATGGTAACAACCATTACTCTGGATTTGAGTGACGTAGATTAATTTAGACAACCACAGACACTAAAGTTTTCTCCTAAATCCTGGGTTTTTATAACTGCTCAACTTGACTTTCAAGAATAGAAATTTCATAAAAATATTCTTTTACTGATTCTCAGAATTCAAATATGAGCAGTTATTTCAACCAATGGGAAAACGACAATCATATTTCCTCGGCATACGACATTACGTCATATTGCCGGCTGTTATGAATTTGGCGCCACGTTACACAGCAAACCCCAAACTCCTCCATAAGAGGGTCAACCCGAAGCAGTAACCCCTTGCTCTTCCCCGCTACCCCTCTGGGTTTAGTTGTATATGTATTTTATAGATTTCGTCTATCTGCATTTTTTTTCATCAACAGATCACCTACGTGTCTATAATAACAATCATTGCTGCTTTTTCCTCTATTTTCCGTCAACGTTTTGACCATTTAGCATACCTTTTTCATATTCCATCAACTCCCTCTTTCAAACTCTTAACATGTCTTTGGTATGAAATTATCGTAGTCTCCTTTATTTTTGGACTTCTACATATGGTTTCAGCTTGGTATTAATTGGTATCTCGCAGGATTTTATAATTCATTTTCCGCCGTGTTTACCGAGAATGTGTTTCTTCATCCAGAACTGTTCTCCTTTTATGCATTGCCTAAAATTTTACTAGCACTTACGTTAGATTCCTCTGTGAATTTTGTATTAGCTCTTCAACATTTTCATCTTCCAGCCCCATTAGTGGGGGTGGAGGTGGGGATTTAATTTCAATTTCTGCGATAAATGATTGTTTTTGATTTCTGACTGCAATTTTATATCTATTTGTATTGTATTTTACCCACATTGTCCTTACTTTAGCTATATGCTTTAAATTCCCCATTATGCTTGTCATGAATAAATTGTAATCACGGCCGATGCTTGTATCTAGAAATTTTCTAGATTTATCTCCATTAAGCATATTTGCATAAGCTTGTCAACCAAAATATAGTCATATTGTGCTTTAGTGACGTCGCCGAGATCTATTGATTTCTTGATATTTTGTGTTGATATTTTGTATTGACTACCAAATTCTAGCACCCTAACACATCGATCATTGGTTATATCATGACCACATTTATCTGAACTTTCTTGCCAGTGTAAATTTGCACTAGGACCAATTTTACATGCTAGTCTCCTATTATCATTTTAAACTATTTTCTTGATAGTTTCTTTAACATTTGACCAAAATAGACACCAAATTTTTCAGTAATAGAATATTTGTGGACTCCACCCTATTGTTCTTTAGTTATTAATCCTGACCCCCGTCTTGTCTTGTGTAAAGTTAAATATTGCTGAAACTGCCATAGAAAAGTTTCATTTGGATCTGTAACCCAGGCAGTGCCCATCACATTTCCAGAATACTAGTGTCGTTAGTACTCAAGATCATCTGCCTAATGCACACACTTCTCACTGAGAAAGCCAAGTATAGTGCCGGCTTAGTCGCCCAACACCGACCATTAATAGGTAGTACTGGATTACATAGTGCCAATAGCATGTTTCCTTGTGATGGAATTGGTTCCTATCTGGCAATTGATAATACTTTGCATTATTTGGAGTAAATAACATTATTAATTCTATTGGTAGACATCTGTAACAAACCTGATCATTTCTCTGTGAAGATATGCAGGTAAAGAACTATGTTTAAAGATGATTGTTTGGAGATTATAAAATTATTTAGTGCTTTCATGTAATAAAAATAGAAACGAATAATTGAATTTGTATTTTAATAAAAGTAGGTACGTAAGTCTGATTCTCTTAACTATTATTTTGTCTTATTGACCAGTACATCTTATTTTTTAGAACAAGCAGAAGTTTTGTTATTGACCTTCACGTGATAATTTTTAAGAGAAGAAGTGCCGAATTGATTTAAGTTAACAATCAAATGATAGAGACAGTGTTCTTAAATACTTGTACGTCAGCTTATTGTATTTGTGTCGAATTTCCGTTATTTCTAAGTTTCATCATCTGACATTCCATGTTCCATTTGTTATCCTCCCTTTTAGTAGCCTGTTTCCGATACTTGTTTGTGGTAGTAGTAGTAGTAGTAGTAGTAGTAGTAGTAGTAGTAGTAGTAGTAGTAGTAGTAGTAGCAGCAGCAGCAGCAGTAGTAGTAGTAGTAGTAGTAGTAGTTGTAGCAGCAGCAGCAGCAGCAGCAGTAGTAGTAGTAGTAGTAGTAGTAGTAGTAGTAGTAGCAGCAGCAGCAGCAGCAGTAGTAGTAGTAGTAGTAGTTGTAGCAGCAGCAGCAGCAGCAGCAGTAGTAGTAGTAGTAGTAGTAGTAGTAGTAGTAGCAGCAGCAGCAGCAGTAGTAGTAGTAGTAGTAGTAGTAGTTGTAGCAGCAGCAGCAGCAGCAGTAGTAGTAGTAGTAGTAGTAGTAGTAGTAGTAGTAGTAGTGGCAGCAGCAGCAGCAGCAGCAGCAGCAGTAGTAATAGTAGTAGTAGTAGTTGTAGTGGCAGCAGCAGCAGCAGTAGCAGTAGTAGTAGTAGTAGTAGTAGTAGTAGTAGTAGTAGTAGTAGTAGTAGTAGTAGCATCAGAAGCATCAGCAGCAGAATGTTTTTCTACTCCATTCTGGAGTATTTCAGTGAAGCATGCAGACGTTATAAACTTGAACCCTCATTCGTCCGGTACAGCATTCCACATAAATATAACTTTCATTCTAACGTTTCATGGGGCTTGATAAATCTGATTGCGCTCATCACCTTTCTAGATTATCCGTATTGCTGGCTCTCATGAAACTCATCTTTCTTTGACTGGTTTTACGGGTTTCCTTTCATCCCGTTAAGTATCTCCACACCATTCTTACTGAGCAAGCACAGTAGGTTGTCGGTTTAGTAGCCTGACCCTCGACCGTGAATATGTAGAACTGCAGTAGCAAACTTTTATCAGTTGATGATAGAACTGGTCCTGATCTGATAATTAAAAAGTGACAGCTAACACTATTTAAATTAAATAATATTAATTTGCAAGATGGTTTTATCGATAGTTCTCTGTAACTGAACCTGATCATATATCTCCATAGTCAAGCAGTTAAAGCGATATAATATTTAAAGACGATTGTTTGAAATTACACATAATCTGAATTGCTAATTTTATTTTTCTTATCAACCTCTTTCATCCAGAATAACGTCAAAAAAATTGCTGCCGTCTATTAGGGCTAATGTTTCGATCCGCAGGCCTCAAGTAGTTTTGGATTAACAATCAAATGAAATAAACAGTTTTGAATACCTGTATACATCTTATTTTACTTTTGCTAAGTATCTGTAAGAAGAAAATCTAAGAATGAATTTATAAGAATTTCAGCAAATCCCACTCACCACAATATTGCAGTTAGAAAGCAGTACCATGACATTAAAGAATAAAAATAAAATAAAATAAAATCCCTGGTCTTAGAAAATATCACCACATCCTATAATTATAGCTTACTTATAAATATATTACAGTTAATTTAAGACTTATAAAGCCATTTTTGGAATGCCGAATTTATTCTAAGAGGACAAGACAATACAGTAGTCTTTGGAATTTTGGTAACACATATCTAAAACCTAAAGCTCAATTGGATAGGGAAAAAAGATAACATTGTTTTGAAACCTTTCTGAAAATAAACTTTTCAACTGAACAGAAATGAACCATTATTGCATAAAATATATGCAAGTTTTATGTACTACGTCCCATGTTACTCAATGTTTTTATTTATCGTCAACAATGCACTTGCTGTCCAGTATAAACTGCAGCTTTGTAATTTGCTGATAATCCGTCAGTATATAGTAAGATGGTTCGAAAACGTCGGTGCTTAAAAATGAGATAAAACTTAAGAAATTATATTATTCTAAAAGATAAGTATATTTTCACAGCGGATATCATATAGATAAAGCCTTCCCTTCATCAAACAAACATGTACGTTAATTTGCGTACATACATATATATATACATACATACATACATACATACATACATACATACATACATACATAAACACGCGCGTGCACGCACACAGAGTATATGTATATACACAAATATATAGATGTATATATGCATGTGTATATGAGTGTACATATGTGTGTGTGTTTGTGTGTTTGTACATGTAAGTGCGCATGAGCATGTTATCTTTACATATGAAATTGTTATTTACAAAAGGAGGATATGTATATATTATAAAGAGTCGTATAAACGAACCGATCGAGCGTCGGACTAAACATTAAACAATATTAGCGTTTTCTTGAAATAGAATGCCGATAAGGGTGAATGCGATGTCATCCACATTCCCTGCCACCAATATAAAAAAAACCCACCAAACCACTAACACAATCAATTCTATGGAAATCAATGGCACACATTCTATTGGCATTGTATCAATATATGAAAGAAAAATTATACGATAGAGCTTCTAAGTGATCACACGTCCAGCTAGAAATAGCAACCGAAATTCCATGAAATCATGATGTACTGACTTTAAAATGCATATTCTGTACGATGATATCTGGAAAGACATTCACAATAGTTCTCTTAGATCAAGACAAATCTGGGACTAAACAGCAAGAACATTTATATTAATGATTTGATATGCACACATACACACACACGCACACACACATACATATGTGCATGCATGTGTGTATATATGCACACATGCACCTTATTCGCAGTTTCCAAACACTCTGTACCACTAAGCCAATATCTGCGCAAACAAGTTGCACAAGTGACTTCTACAGTGACACACTCGCACACAGATATACATACACACACATCTAAGGCAATAAATGTGTGTGTGTGTGTGTGTGTGTGTGTGTGTGTGTGTGTGTGTGTGTGTGTGTGTGTGTGTGTGTGTGTGTTTGTGTGTGTCTGGAGCTTTAGAAGTAGTTTCCAAGGGCTTTGAAAAGCATTTCCTCACAAGTTTGATGATCTTCGCTGAAATACAGAGCATATACCATCATCAAACATTGATTATCCACAACAGTTAACTCATTCACTTGTATAGAAAATTCAGAACGCTGGAGAATATTAATGAGTTGATTGATGTTTGACATCATTGGCCATTTTATCGATGCTTCGAGAAATTGCATTATTTCTAAGTGGGATCTTCTTCATAATGTTATCGGGTTTTTCGTGCATAACTGTTGACAAAACCTCTTTGATAACTGGGTGAAGTAATGTTTCTTCAATTGTGTGAAACTTCCCAGACTTAGCAACAAGCAATACAATGTTGTACGATTCAATCAATCCGACATTCTTCTGTTTACTAGTTTCTTGGAGTATCGTGCTGAATGTTTGTATTTACTTTTTGAAAGAGGAGCTCAGTTGTAAAAAGTATGATAGCGGCTTGTTCTTCTTCTCAGAATGCTTTGCATCAAAGTCATACGTCAAGTGTGAAGGTTTAATTGCTTCGATGGTCAATGTTTGATGGCAAAGAAGGGACATTGGTAACTGACAGTTCTGAAGAGAGGGAATAAATCCAAACGATAAATAATCACTACTGTACTGTCGACAAATTTTCTTGACTGGAGGCATCAGTAAAGTGAAAATGTGAAAACGAATTTCTACAGATGGCGTCAGAAAGGCAGTATGGTATTCCCAAAGAGAAGAAGTCAATAGAGCAGAGTCAGACGACACGTCTTTATTGGAGCAAATACGGAGGATCTAGTTCGTTTGGCTGCCAGCATTTCAAAAATTAAAGTTTATCGAAAATTTTAAAATTTGGCACATTAATGCACCTTTTCAAGCCAAATTGCTGGAGTTATTATTCAACTTTTTCCAGAAAAATGTTTTTAAAAAGTTATAGAGGTTTAAAGTTTGATCATTTTCACACAGTCAAAGAAACACGATTTCAAACCAGTCATTTTGTGTGTGACTGCACATTTTGTCAATATCCAGAAAATAGCAGTTGTGTTTTGATATGAAACCACAGAATTACGCACGACATATAGTCCCTCGTAGTTTTTTTTTATTTTTCGGAGGTTTCAGGAAATTTTTGCGAATTTGAATTCTATACGCGGGACCTCATACGATTATGCCAAAAAAATGTAGTGGAGTGTGATTTAAGGCCTAGGCCTATTTGGTTGCTATTTTTAGCACGCATGACAACCATCTCAATGACTACGACAAAAATATTCGATCGATAAACAAGTCCACGTTTTTAATGAAAAGGGACATCTCATGCGAGTAGTCAAATCGATAAAAGTGCATCTTTATTCTAGGCATGTCTAAATATCAGTAAATGCAGACTTAGTTTCAAAAAATTCATTGTCACCCACAAAATGTTCATATCGCCCGCCAAAGTCTCAAATCGTCCACCATTTTCTAGAAATTTGGCCATCACCTACCTGTAAGTTGAAATTACCCACCAGAGAGCTGAACCGACCCTTTTTGGGAAGCTATGTTCTAAGGACACAGTCTATCAGAGCTTCTGCTAATTTTTGCGCTAACTCCATAATTTATTTTACGAATGTTCACGGTAATGTGCTAGAGTGTGAAACTACAAGAGAAACTTAACGTAACCCATAATTTCTTTATAGACTATCTAATGATCCACTCACGAAATTTTGGCAATATTGAGTAACATAGATTTAGGAACATTTTCTGCTGATATAATAATAGAATTTAAGCAAAAGAATGTTCATATTTGACAGAACTATGAAAACTGTTTTGCCAAGCTCAAACCAGGCATCAACGATTGGTTCATGTCCCCTTTTTCACCCAATGAATATACAATGAGATTGATCAAAATATACTATACAACAGCATGATGAATAAATATTAAGTGACCAAAGAATATTGTACCAAGCTAAAAAAAGATATGGTACTCTTATAACAAAACAATAATGCATAATGCCTACGTGATACCAATACCGATGGCAACATTTTGTATCTTAGACTGATTTAATGAAAAAATTTACAATATGCACATTAAAATCTGCAAGATCCTGAATTCTACAGCAAACTTCCACAGAAACAAGCTTTCACAGTAGAATGCCTTTACGTATATATTTTTTATTCCTTTTTTTTTATTATTCCTTACAGAAAGGCTCTTGATCAGGATAGATTTTTGAGATTCTCCTTCGTAGAGGATTTTTTCCTTTTTAAATTATTTGCATGCCTGTTCGAACATTTCGCATGACTCTGTTCCTTACAACTCACAAAAACTTCAGAACTACTCGCATCTTTCATTGTCGTAATGTTTTGCTTTCACTTTATGATAGATAGCTATCACGCAGAATATACCAGCTTGCAAATCCTGTTTTCTGATTAGGTAAAAACTATTAAATCTTAAACCGTTGTAACATTTTCTACAATTTTTCTGGAACAAGTAAATAACAAAATCGGATTCAATATACCACATTTGAAAATTTTCAATTGATTTTAAAATTTTAAAACCTGTGACAGTAACAAAAAAGACTTGAGAAAGGTAGACAGACATGCACACGCATATATACAAACAGATATACTTTCATTATATAGCAGACATATGTCTGAGTTTGTGTGTGTGTGTGTATGTGCGTATGTATGTGTGTGTGTGTGTATGTACGTATGTATGTATGTATGTATGTATGTATGTATGTATGTATGTATGTAAGGATACACTCACAACCATGTGCGTGTGAGCTTCCTTGTGAAACGTTGCATGTGGGCAACTGTTGTCAACTTACCAGCACTTGCTCTCCTTAAATCTAAGTATTCTACACACACATCTTCCTGAATGTTGGCTGGACCTTAAAAATTCCAGACATGCAGGTCCTGAAGACAGCTGATATCTTGAGTATTGAGGCGATGGTGCACAACCACCGGTTACGTTGGACTTGACACCTTATTAGAGCGAAGGATAGCAGGATCCCTAAGCAGAGGCTACATGGGGACCTTGTGAATGGAAAGAGACCCAGGCAGAAACCAAGGCTGCGATTTAAGGACTGTGTCAAGTCTTCATTAAAGGCCTGTGATATGCAGGAGACTGACTGGGAGAACAATGCCTGTCATCGCCACAGATGGAGGAGAACAATGCCTGTCATCGCCACAGATGGAGGAGCAGGTTAAGGATAGGGTCGACACTTATAAGAGAGTACGTATTCAGCATGAAGAAAACACACACACACACACACACACACACACACACATACACACATGCACATATATACATACATACATACATACATACATGCATACATAAAACACAGGTTTCAGAGATGACTCGAGTGAGAGGCATTGATAAATCGCACCTACAGCGAAATGCAGTATCGCTTTCGCAATGTGATCACTTCTAAGGGCAAATATACATCTTTAAAAAGATTATTCCCGGACGAAAACCGCTATCTCTGACGTTTAAACAACACACATACGTTAAATAGGTGATACTGATATTTACTTTATAGAGGTGCTTCTAACACATAATCTGAAGGTGTGTGCATGTGTGTGTGTGTGTGTGTGTGTGTGTGTGTGTGTGTGTGTGTGTGTGTGTGTGTGTGTGTGTGTGTGTTCAGTTGAAAATAAAGTTCTCCTGTTACTCAAGTTTCACGCAGTACGGGGCGCGAGAACTATCATAATCATTATAATATCATTATATAGTATAAACCTGTACATCAAGTGCGAAGTACTCCTCTTTTCTACATTTTCACATGCCATAGTACACACGCACACACACACACGTAAACACACACACACACACACACACACACATCTTTAGGACTAGCAAAATTATGAAATACAATAGAGAAAATGGGAAATCAGCTGATGGAAAGATCACAGCGTAAGCAAAGTGAAATAGGTTTAGAATACGCTCATATAAGAAAATATAATATTTAGTCATGTAACTGTATTTGTGTTATAAAGTATGTTACACATATTGCATGGTTTGTATATCAATAAATAATATTTATCAAAATAATTATCATTTCACATGCGATCTTTCTTCTAGACATCTCTTTTAAAAAGACATCTGTTTTCCAGCCTCGTATTTATTTCTAAAACATTGTAAAATCTCATCACTACAAAATTGCGCAGATTTATTTACCCTAAATTGTTTTATGTCTAAGGAGGTAGAGACACTTCGCAGAACCCCTGCTAAGTAAGTATTCAGCACCTACACAATAATATAATTTGTGTAGATAGTAAGCAACCTTTTCAAGATTGATCTTCGTGATCTTTGAGAAAAAGCATCTTCGTCTGCAATTATCTCAATCTGTTATATGGTTAAAATAGTTCTTCGCAGTCTCGTGTCATCTTGACCGATAGGAACAATAATTTTAAACGAACACTAAACAGTGCAGAAGACACGAACGTCAGCTAACAATCGGTCTGTTGAGTGTTCAGTTAAGAATAAGAGGTATTTAGATTGCATGGATATAAAATAGCTAATAATAAAACTTTTAAAAAATGGCAAAATACCAGCGAAGAAAGTAATAAAAGAAATCGATATTTTGCTTATAACAGCTTTGTTTGCCTAAATTAAACCAACTTTCCCAGAAGCATGTTTAGCGTCGAAATTTCGTATTAGCTTATATTATCAAAATTACAGAGATACCTAAACAACACCTGATGAACAGAGCTATTACTATTTTTTCTGCGACCCATTCGTCTGCTTTTAGTGGATACACACACACACACACACACACACACACATATAAAATGTGTTTTGAAACGTTGAATTTCAAAGCAGATAAATAACAGCGTGCATGTAAATATTGGGTTAAAAAAAAACATTTTGATTGAAAGGGTTGAAGGTTGTCCATGGGACTCGAACCCACATATTCTGTAAATATGACAGGCGTTCTCCCATTTGTACCAAACCCTTCAAAATTTTACACACACAAGCGATAACACACACACACACACACACACACACATACACACATACGTATACACACGCACGCACACATATATTCTAAGAGAATTTGAGGGGTTTAGTTCACTGGTGATGTAAACGAATAAGTATGATGTGTAAGTGCTATAATAGGTCAACCGTTAGGTTCTAAGTTCACAGCTGGGGCTGGAGTTAGGGATCCGTAGTAAGCTTCCGAATTAGCAGGTATATATATTAGAGGAAACAGGATAGCAAAACCAAGGTAGGATGAGTATCTCAAATCATTTAGAATATTTAATTAGAGTAAGGTGAAATTGAGGTAATTGACTAATTAATTAGTTAATTAATTAATTATTGGATGTCATACAACTGTTTCTGAGATATCCCAAATGATAGGTTAGCATCTCCATACACTGTGTATGCTGGGCTGTGTGGTAAGTAGCTCGCTTACCAAATTTGTGCTGGCAGTCTACTCCGGTTACCAATAAAGTTAGACGTGTAGCTCATAGCTCCGTCTAAGAAACAGAGGACACCGTCAGGGTAAGCGAATTTGCCTTTTTTGTGAGCTGGGTAGAAGTATAGTGTTTTTATTTTTACAGTATATTCTGCCCAGCTCTTAGGCATTTCGCTTATGCTTGGCGGTGTCGAAAATTAAAAAAATTGAGAAAATTGAATTGGCGCCTGTCCCAGGTATAGTGTGTGTGGCTGCCACTGGTGGGCGTTTCTAAGAAATAACCAAGTTTAGCAAGCAGAAACCATTTAAAGATTTTTTTCTCACTTCGGTCGCTGGATTACGGACCAGGATTTTGTGTATTTATTTGACTGCAACGGAATACCAGTTCAAGCCAGGGTTGGAGTACGGTGTAGCCCATCTTGTTCCTGCCGAGGATTCTGTGTTTTTCCTTTTTTAAAAAAAAAATTGTTTTACTTTACTTTTTCCTTGAACTGTTTTCCTTGTTTTTCTCTTCCTCCTTTTTGTGATCTGTTTCTGTTTCGTTTATTGAACTATTTCTTTTTTCTGAACTGTCATTATTTTGAGACTTTTGTGAACAATTATTTCCTATTAGAACTTTTAGTTATGGCAGGAAAAAAGTGTTAAAAGGGAAGACTACTGCTTTGGAGTGGGAGATGGTCCCACCCAAGCAGTGACGCCAACACCCTCTTCGATAGGGATATTATCGATAAAGAGTTGGCAAAATGTTTGCCAGCTAAAAATTATTGTGTCCATGGGTGTCAAATGTGCAACGGTGTGATTCCTTTTTGACACCCCTGAAGAAGCTTGCATTGCTGCATGTCAGCTCCTAGAAGGAGAATTAATATTGTTCCTTCCCACATATTGTGGGCGGAAGGTGATAAGAGCTTGGGTATGTGGTCTACCCCCGGGCACCGAAGCGGGGTGGATTGGAGATACCATCCGGCGGGGCTTGGGGGATAGAGGACCCAGTCTCTTAATGTAAAAGTGACGCCGGCGACCGATTGGCAAGGTTCACAAGCGATTTTGACCCTGTGGAACCCATCGGCCGTGGCCGAAATAATCTTTCCAGACTTTTTTTAATGACTGACTGCAGGTATCCGGTGATACTTGAGGGACGCCTTCGCCCCAAGTGTTACTCGTGCCTGGAGCCAGTCCATATTAAAAAGAACTGCCCCCAGGACCATGGTAAGGTCATGGAACAGTCACTGGAAGCTACCTCCCGCTACCCGGTCAAAGGCAGAGGTGGATATGGTTGAGGAGGATTCAGCATCCTCAACCCAAAAAGGAATAAAAAGGAAGAAAGCAGGCAACAATGGTTGCCCGCCGAAGGATCCTAAGGCTTTGGGAGGTGGGAGAGAGACTCCGGACAAAGCGGAAGAGCTCCACTGCCCCGAAGTCAGGAAGAAAAGAAAAAAGAAAGAAGAACGGGTCATTTCAGGTGGACGATGATGTGCTGTCTGCATGTCCCGAAGTTGTGCCACCTATGGTGGAAGAAATGACCCCCATTACTGAGGATGAAGAATTACTTATCTTTTTCTACAAGGGCGAGGAGATGGAAAAAATAGTAGAAGAACATAAAGAGACAGTAGATATGGCCTGCACACGGGATCCCGAATGGCCTCCGCAGATAGCTGTGAGGTCATAAGGATGTCCTTGTGGGAAAAGCTTAGAATACTTAAAGAGGATTGTCGTATATGGCCGGTTGACCCTAACATGACATATGCCTCGTTCATGAATGAAGCATGGGAAATGGCGAGGTACAGGAACTCAAGCGCCACTGAAGATAATGATAGATATATTGATGGATATATCGATGAATAGGGGAAAAAGCCTCGTTAAGAGGGTTTGAAACCGTATTTATTGCATTATTTGTAGTGATTTAAAACCTTAATTGTGTTTTTTTATGTTAAGTAAGAGGTTTTAGTGCCTCCTTTTTGTAAGTGGTTTGAAACCTCATATTGATTTTTTAAAAAAGAAAATGTTTTCGAGAAAAACCCAATCGGCGGGCGTTGGATTTCGTCTCTCATTTATTCATTTATATCATTTCATTTTTTTTCATTAATGTGTTGTCCAACCCGAAGCTACTCTATGTACTACCTTTATGGCAAATAAAATGAAATAAAGTAGCTATCTTGCCAACCACACGGTTCAGGGTTCAGTCCCACTGCGTGGCACCTTGGGCAAGTGTTTTCTACTATAGCCACGGGCCGACCAAAGCTTATATATACATATATATATATATATATATATATATATATATATATATACGACGGGCTTCTTTCAGTTTCCGTCTACCAAATCCACTCACAAAGCTTTGGTCGACCCGTGGCTATAGTAGAAAACACTTGCCCAAGGTGCCACGCAGTGGGACTGAACCCTGAACCATGTGGTTGGCAAGATAGCTACTTTATTTCATTTTATTTGCCATAAAGGCAGTACATAGAGTAGCTTCGGGCTGGACAACACATTAATGAAAAAAAATGAAATGATATAAATGAATAAATGAGAGACGAAATCCAACGCCCGCCGATTGGGTTTATATATATATATATATATATATATATATATATATATATATATATATATATATATATATATATATATATATATATATATATATATATATATATATATATATATATATATATATATGTATGTATGTATGTATGTACATGTTTATGTGTCTGTATTTGTTCCCCCTCCCCAACATCGCTTGACAACCGATGCTGGTGTATTTACGTCCTCGTCACTTAGCTGTTCGGCAAGAGAGACCGATAGAATAAGTACCAGGCTTACAAAGAATAAGTCCTGGGGTTGATTTCCTCGACTAAAGGCGGTGCTCCTGCATGGCCGCAGTCAAATGACTGAAACAAATAAAAGAAAAAAAGGGGAATTCACAGTTTCTACAGGAAAGAAATAGTAGATAGAAGAATAAAAAGCAAAATAGCAGATAGAAGAATACAGACAGGAGAATAAAGTGAACAAAAGAATGATTGGAATTTTTTAATATATCTTTTTGATAAATAGTTTGTTTATAGAGTTGATTTTAGAATATATTTGTCTGTTACATGTGGATATACGAGGTGAATTCTAGAAGTCTTCAGAACGTTATCAGACTTTCTGCCACTGATCATTTATATATTTCCGGAGTACAACATCCATCGATTCCATTATCCGGCTGGAAGATAGCTGTGAGCGATAGAAAACACTCTAGGTGCATTGCACTTAGTTTCGTCTTTTTTTCAATCAGGACTGGAACTCCGTCAGTGAGACGAGCTGCGGAAAGACTTGCCTCGCCGACGGAACCCACACACCTCTGAAATAATCTGGCCTTCCTGGCCCTGTCGGTGCAAAATGACTACCAGTCTAATAGTGCCAGCATTGCTACCGTTCATGTCCAGGAGTATCACCTACCGTCCGGGTCCAAAAAGTTGCCCGTACTTGAGGATCTAAAGATCGACGGAAAAAGAACTGCTAATCCACTGACCAATCTTGGACAGACTTCGAGATGAGACTGTCTCGTAGTTGTCGAAAATTGATGCTAGAGCTTGCTGTTTAGAAATTCTTGTGTCGTTTAATGGTGGCCACATTTATATCGAGCAACCTCTCTTCAGACGAAAGTTCTTAAAAGCCCTTCTGAAAGTCTTTTTCCTATAGTTTTTTTTTTATCCCTACAACAACTGAGAATTTTTCCTTATTTTTTTTTTCTAAAAATCAGGAAACGTTTATATTAATATTTAGTTTCTCGGGGTTTTGAGGATGAAATCTTCATATTCTTTCTTTGTCTCAATTTTATTTTTATTTTTATTTAAGTATTCCATCAACTCAATGTTCCTATTGATTGCAACAGTGAAGCTGATGAGTACATTTTGTGTACTGTTTAAGTTGCTTTGTTATTTTAGTAGTTTCCGTTTTAGTGGTCGTAGACTCTGTGTTTTCCTGTTGTCGTCGTTTTTGTTGTTGAGGATAATGTTCTTGCTGTTGTTGATGAGGGTGTTGCTATTTCTGTTGTTGATGGAGTGGTTCTGAAGTGGGCCGTAATTTTGTCTTTTGTGCTTGTTTTTGTTGTTTTCTCGGATTGATACACTGTATCATTCTCCTTTTCCGCTTTCCATTTTTGGAGACTTTGCCACTTTTCAACCTGGTCTTCCTATTCAAGTCATTACTCAAGGAACTGGTGGGAAATGGTGAAGTCTGGTCGAAAGATGTACTTGAGTCGCTGTTGTTGTTGGTTTGGGAAAAGGGATTTGGAGAAAAGCTTGTTCTTCTGTGGGAACAAGGAATTAACCTTTCAGTTGTCGAGGTCTTTGTGTAGGTCTCCTCAACTGCTTATGCTGTTGTTGTAGATGTGCTTGTGGAATTGACAATAGTGATTCCGATTTCTTTAATTGAGGGTAGAAAGCGTTTTGATGGGTTGTACTTCCACAGGGATAACATTTTGCTTCTCTGTTCTCAATCACCACTTATGTTAGGGATCTTATAGAAGTTTTCTGCTGTGACCAGAATTTCCACTTAAACTCTGGCAACCGACCAGTTTTCATTCAGGATGGATTTCAACCAGTATCATCCCGAAATACTGGATGTTAAGTTCCAGAGGCACATTCGAAAATGTAATCTTATTCACTCGTCTCCCCCGATAAGATGGGAGGGAAATATGTTCATCTGAGGAGTAAATGTGCTAAGCCATCTTTTCACAGCCACTTCAGTTTGGAATATAGCTACATGGGATCCAAAATCTCTCGCTCTCCTTACTAGCCAAATCCAACCGCAACCATCACTCAGGCATTTTTCTACCAGTGCTGCAGTCAAATTTTCGATCCACCTGCTCTTCTTATTAAGACAACAATAGATCACAATTCTTTCTATGATTTTATCTTCATTGTCTCGTGATAAAACAAGGAGATTAGGTGTTATCAGGCATTTTCGGAAACTTTTCCCAAAATCACTTTCGAAAGAGTGTTCAAATCCATCTTTGTTCGATATTAATTAGGGAAAGACGTATTGTTTGATTTCTTGTTGTTGCTGTGGCTGTTGTTGTTTGTAGTAGAGGACATGGCTTCACTCAATTTGTTGAAAATTTCCATTTTCTGTTTATCTTGAAGTGTTGTTATTGTTCTTGTTGGTATTGATGTTGTGGTTGGCATCGATAATTTCTATCGTCTGTTTCTTTTCATATCTGGTGTTGCTGTTGTTGTTCTTGTTCTTGCTGCTGCAGTTGTTGCTGTTGCTAATGGTAATGACTTCAAGGATTTCTTTGGTGAAACTTTCCGTTTTGTGTTTATTTTCAGCATCGTTGTTGTCGGAAATTGCCCTCTTGTGTGTTTACAAAACAGTGCATATCTCGACCCATTCGCAACCTCTTTCACTGCGTTCTGGTAACGCTCCTCACTTTCTCCTCCTCTATCACAATAATAATAATAATAATAATAATAATAATAATAATAATAATAATAATAATAATAATAATAATAATAATAATAATGAGAACACCGGGGACGTTTAACATGTGAGAGCGATAAAACATTGCTCCGAAATCTATCCAAAAAAATCGGGAATAACGACAACAAATGGAGCCTAAAATAACTGACAAATTGTTTATAGATCTTTATATGACCACAGAAACGACGGTATACTAGGATCAGATGATCTCGATGATAGCTTTCAATGAATTCTGGGAAGCGTACGGCCGCCGGCAGCACCCCACCATCGACGATGCCATAGATGGAGCAATCTGTGTGGTTGCATAATGTGGAATCTCATCATGCAACCACGTTTCTCCTGGGGTGGGAGTCCAAACATGAGCTGCCACTTCCTCATGTAGGATTTGTACCTGATGTTCTCTTGTAATGTTCTCCAATAGTAGACACCGTCTACATTTGAATATATTAAGATTCACCACGATGACGTCATCAAACTGTGGATGACGTCGATGATGAAGTTCCTGGTGCTGCTAGACGAACGCAGTCTTTCTAACAGTGTATGGCCACTGAGAATGCTTCTTTCTCTTAGTCACAGATGATCCGTCTCCATTAGAAACTTCTTCCACTTTCCCGGTTTTAACCACGTAGGATACGACTACGTTCAAGAATCCGGCAGTTGTCCTGCTGTAGCAGGATGTTAGAGTAAAGAATATTGCATCTTATTTTATCTATTGTTTAAATGGGAATCTATGTAGATCATGTCGATTTGTCTGAAAGGGAAGTGAGACAGTCAAAACGTGGCACATAAATTTGCACTTGATTGTCTTCCATTTATGGTCTACTAGTGTATATCAACCGATTAAATATTATAAAATGTGGAATCTGGAATGATATTGCCTTCAGATATCTTGGGTATTTCCTTTTTTGCAGAAAAATTTCTTCAAAAGGACAAGAAAGCACAATTTATTTCCTGTGGAATTCAGAATTAGGTCTCTGTATATGGCTTGACAAATCCGGATCTAAAATCTAGGAAGGGAATTAGGAACGTTATGTTTATCATCATTTACTCATTATACATATATCATTAATTTTCTAATTAAGCTGATAAATATACGTAACATACTGTTATAATTAATGCTTTCTTTTATTTTACTTTGTGGCTATCTATGTATACATACGTTATTTTCTCTAACTGTTTTCTCTTTCCGTTTTTCTCACATTCTCACAATCTCTCCATTTCCCCTCTTCTTCTCTGTCTCGATATATATCTATACACATTCTTATACATATCTACATACATACATACATGTATATATATATATATATATATATATATATATATAGAGAGAGAGAGAGAGAGAGAGAGAGAGAGAGAGAGAGAGAGAGAGAGAGAGAGAGAGTGAAAGACAGCCAGCCAGACAGACAGAGATAGGTAGGTAGGTAGGTAGGTAGGTAGGTAGATAGACACAGATATACACATATATACACGCACACGCACACACACACATATATGCATATAAGCATGTTTACATGCAAATATGCACTTGTGTATGATGATGATGATGATAATGTTTGAGAAGGAAGAGGAGGAGGAGGTGGTCGTGGTGGTCGTGGTGGTGGTGGTGATGGTGGTGGTGGTGGTGGTGGTGGTAGTGGTGGTAGTGGTGGTGGTAGTGGTGGTGGTGGTGGTAGTGGTGGTGGTGTTAGTGGTAGTGGTGGTGGTGGTGGTGGTGGTGGTGGTGGTGGATGAGGATGTGTGGAGGGGCGGGAGGAGTAGGACAGTTGACTTGTCATCAAATATGGCACAGTAACAAAACAATATAACAAGCCCAAACGTCTACTTGATGTCGACGCTCTTCAGCAAACGGCAATACCGTACATGGGAGCGAACGCAGAATTGATACTCCTCCTACTTACATTACATCTTCCATGAGGTCACGAATGACCTGAACCAATGACATCGCCGCAATTTTTCATTATTGTGGGCACACATCATAACTTGACCATCTATAAAGTTAATGAACGCCCTCTGTTTGCCCCTCCAACAAACTTGTGTTTTCACCATCACTCATCTATCTTTTAACTTTCCCAGTTATAGGACTTCGGCCATGCTGGGGCACCGCATGTTTGTGTGTGTGCGCGTGTTGATGTCTGTGTTTTTACCCCACTACCGCTTGACAACCGGTGTTGGTGTGTTTACGTCCCCATAACTTAGCAGCTCGACAAAAAGACCGTTAGAATAAGTGCTAGGCCAGTGTGGGCATGCGCAAGTATGTATATATATATATATATATATATATATATATATATATATATATATATATATATATATATATATATATATATATATACAGAGAGGGTTAAGGAGGGTATTGGATTTAACCAAACCCAAAGATACAGGTAATACCGAGTAAGTGCTATATACCGGCTAGTTATGCCCCAATCGTTGTATGAACAGGATTGGGGATTATAAGTCGTGTATTAGCGTGTGTATGTATAAATATATAAAAGGATAAAGAGAACAATGGTAAAGCTAGAAATATATTGTATGGATAGTGTCTTACAGCTGTTTCAGGGAAGATCCAATACATTCCTTCATCGGAGACAGAAATAGTAAAGGAATCGATTATTATATCTATAAGTGGAGAGTTATAGTAGGAAGTGAGAGTGAGTGTGATGCGCTGTTCTTTCTTTCTTTTTTCAGCGCATCACACTCACTCTCACTTCCTACTATAACTCTCCGCTTATAGATATAATAATCGATTCCTTTACTATTTCTGTCTCCGATGAAGGGATGTATTGGATCTTCCCTGAAACAGCTGTAAGACTCTATCCATAAAATATATTTCTAACTTTACCATTGTTCTCTTTATCCTTTTATATATTTATACATATATATACATATATATATATATATATATATATATATATATATATATATATATATATATATATATATATATATATATATATATATATATATATATATATATATATATATATATATATATGCAACTGATCAGGCAAGAGGAAGGAAAGCAATTTACTACGTAAGTGAGAGTTTTACAAGCTCGAAATCATGAGTTGATAAAGGATGCCAGAAATGATGTAAACGTGATACTTCCAGAAAACGTGGGTAGCCAGAGTGAGCTAACATGCGATGAATGTGGCTTGGATTGTGTCATACACAGCATAACAACATGTCATGAATGCGGCAAAGTTTGCCTATCAGATGGGAGCTTGAAACGACACATGAAAATGCATGATGTCCAACAATCAGCTCCTGTTGTTGGGAGTAAGCATGTATGCAACATCTGTGCCAATGAATGTAAGTCACTTGCCGGTCTGAAAAGCCACACCCATGCTGATCACACATGAGACTGATTTTCAAATACTTCAATCGATGGGAATGCTCAAGAACGGGAAGCGGCCACCATGTATGTATGTATATATGTACAAGGGGATGCTGAAAAGATCTTGGCTTCAAAGATGTCGCGAAAAGCCTGGCTGGAGGCCCAAACTTCCAAGTTCTTTTACGGGGTTTAGGAAAACTGAAGCATCGCTGCTATAAGCGTGTGAATCTGAAAAGGGAATATATTGAATAAAATCATAATTAAATGATCATTCTGTATTTTGTTTTACTCAAAGCCAGTAACTTTTCAGCACCCTATCATATTTATGTTAAACGATGTGTGTGAAAAGTTGGAGGATGTGAACCCTCTCCCCGAGAAAGGTACAACAGAGGTTCTTTTCTGTG
Source organism: Octopus bimaculoides (assembly GCF_046866305.1). NCBI lineage: Eukaryota > Metazoa > Mollusca > Cephalopoda > Octopoda > Octopodidae > Octopus > Octopus bimaculoides. The sequence goes on along the minus strand of NC_142929.1, from coordinate 39,536,390 downwards.
TCCACTGTGGTCATTCATGCCTGCTTCTCAAAAGCAGGCCTACTCAGCCACAAGAGTGATTGCAAAGGTAAGCCCGTCTACCAGAGAGATATCCAGCATAATCTTTCGCGCAACTTGTATAGCACAGTGTCTGAGTTAGCCAGTTAGCTCACTCGGCATATTGCATGTCCCAACAACCAGACAGCCGAGCTGGTGCTGGAGGACTGACTTGTAATCGGAGTGTAATGGCTTGTAAGTACCTTGCAGGCCTCAGAAGCCATATAAGACGATGGAGTAGGAGGACCAAACGTGAGGTGTTTCTTGCAGTGAAATAGGTTTTGGAAGTCGTTTTACACCGTGTGCAATCGACCTCCTCCATGTATTCAAAGAAATAAGCATCAGAGATGCTTTGCCTAGCAAAGAAACTGCAAAAGTTGCACAAAGATTTTTTTTCTGTAGATGACTAAAGTTGTCGCAAGAATGGGAAACCCTACCGAGGGACCTTAAAGTCACAAGCGTTTCGCACTTTAAACTGTACGCTTCACTTGAGTGAGGAAACGAGGATTGAATTATATTTCGTCTATGGAAGGGACTGTCTATGGTCTCTGGTCAGCCACGGCCATCTTTATCTGGCTCTAGGTACCATGCTTTTCTCATTGATGGTTTTTTTCAGTTGCTCGGGTTTCTAACTAATCTTCTGTAGAATTCGTAGGAAATATACGACACGGAAAATATATAGTAGCCGACTGAAATAAAGAATTACGTCGCATGCAATTCCTTAGCAAGCGCCTGCTCTACCAAGTCTTGATACTTAGTTTTCGTCAGCTAGTAAAGAAGCGCTGAATCTGTGATCCTAGGCCTCTGAGTTTACGATAATTGTTATTGAATTCCTGAATAGCACGAACGTGTCTGGTTGGTGGGATGATTCCACCACTTACCATAGAAAAACGAATATGGTCTTCACTTCAACTTCCATTTCTCCAGTTTGAGATTGATGCATATGTATGTATGTATTTATATATGTATGTAAGTATGTATGTATGTATGTATGTATGTATGTGTGCATGTATGTATGTGTATGTAGGTATGTATATATATATATGTGTAAATTTGTATATATATATATATATGCATATATATATACATATATATATATATATATATATATATATATATATATATATATATATATATATATATATATATATATATATATATATATATATGAAAGAAGGTTTGAAAATGCACTTATTTTTAAAAAATATTTATTTACTTAACCGGTTTCACTTTTTTAGAAAAAGATTATCAAAAGTCTTTGAGAATAATAAAAAAATGTTAAAAAACAGTCTGAGTATTAAAATGCATATATACATTCTTTGATGATAAAATATATTTAAAGTATAAAGCTTTGTATGAACTTTGTAGTGTTACATACTGATTGTCACACATTCTCTGATATTAAGGTGAAATTGTTAAAAACAGTGTTAAAAACAGTGTATGAAAATACACATATGGAAAAATACATATACATATACATATTCTCATACATATTCTTTGACAATCGAATAAAATTGAGAAGGAACTGACCTGGCCTTTTTCTCTTGTGTATATTGAAGGAATGTTTTACTGTCTTAAGAGACAGTATGACTGGCTAGCTGGGGTGGGAGGGAAGAAGAGTTAAAGAAGATTTTTTTTATTTTTGGTTGGTCTGTGACAGTCTGTCATGGTTCACTGGTTTTTGGGACTGGTTTTGTGCACATCTCTATGTGTGTGTATATATGTGTGTTTGTGTCCGTGTGTGTGGGTGTGGGGGGAGGCCGTTTTTATTGGTCCCAGAGTTTATTGTGGAATGTGTATATGAGTGTGTGTTTGAGTGTTTTTTGTGTCGGTGGGGATGTTAGGTGTGTGTACGTGAGACTGTGCGTATATCTCTTTGTCTGAGTGTGTATGTGTTGTTTTGATCGTCTTTGTGGTGTGTGTGTGTGTGAGAGCAACCGTATGTATGTGTGAGGGTGTGTACGTATGTGTGCGTATGTGTGTGTATGTATGTGTGAATCTGTGTGTGTGCGTGGGAGTGTTTTGTGTGAGTGTGGGAGTGTGTGTGTGTCTCTCTGTCTGAGTGGGTGTGTTGTTTTAAATACCTTGTGGTGTGTGTGTAAGCAAACGTATGTGTGTGATGGTTCATATGTATGTGTATGTCTATGTCTGTATGTGTGCGTGTGTGGCATGTGTATATGAGTATGTGTGTGTTTTTTTATCTATGGTAGGATGGTGTGTGTATGTGTGTGCACGTTTGTGTGAGTGTGTATGTGTGTGATTAATATTTGTTAGGGTGTTGTGTGTGCGCATGTGTGTGTATGTGTATATGTGTTTGTTCGTGTGTGTGCGTGAGTGCGTTTGTGAGTGCGTGTGTATGTGTGTTTGTGTGTTTTTTGTGTCGGTGGGGATGTTAGGTGTGTGTACGTGAGACTGTGCGTATATCTATTTTTCTGAGTATGTATGTGTTGTTTTAATCGTCCTTGTGATGTGTGTGTGTGAGAGAGAGCGCAACCGTATGTATGTGTGAGGGTGTGTACATATGTGTGCGTCTGTGTGTGTATGTATGTGTGCATCTGTGTGCATCTGTGTGTGTGCGTGGGAGTGTTTTGTGTGAATGTGGGAGTGTGTGTATACGTGAGTGTGTGTGTGTCTCTCTCTGTGTCTGAGTGAGTGTGTTGTTTTAAATACCCATTGTGGTGTGTGTGTGTGTGTGTGTGTAAGCAACCGTATGTGTGTGTGATGGTTCATATGTATGTGTATGTCTACGTATGTTTATTTGTGTTGTGTGTTGGTGGGGGTGTTATATGTGTATACGTGAGTTTGTGTGTGTCTCTAAGTATGTTTGTGTTTGAGTTGTCATTGTGGTGCGTGTGTGTGTGAGGGAGCAACTGTATGTGTGTGCATGAGGGTGTATGTGTGTGTGAGCATGTATGTGTGTGTTGTATTTATTAGGTGTCCTTGTACGTTGGGTTTATCCAGGTGAGGTGTATGTGTGTGCATGTGTGTTCCGTGTATGTTGGTACTGGGTATGCGTTTGTATGTGTGTGTACGTGGGTATGGTTTGTGTAGTTTCCTGGTGTATATGTGTACATGTGTGTGTGCGCTGTAATTGTGAGTGATTAGTTTTGTTTGTATTGTTAGTACAGTATATGTGTGTATACGTGTGCGTGTGTTTGTGTGAGTGCGTCTATGTGGCTTGTATTTGTCGGGGAGGTGTGTCATTGTGTGTGCATGCTTCTGTGCATGTGTGCTTGTGGGTGTTTGTTGTGATTGTTGGGATTGTATTGTGTGTGTTTTTCTTTTGAGTGTGTGTGTGACATTTTTACTGGGGAACAGGCGTATGGTGTTTGTATGTGTGTGTACATATGTATGCAAATATGCGTGTGTGAATATGATTTGTGGTTGCCAGAGTGGTGTGTAGGTGTGTGCATGTACCTGTTTACATATGTGTGTATGGGTGTTGGTTGTGGTTGCTACAATTGTATTGTAAGTATATATATGCGCATGTGTTTTTTCTTGAAATGTATGTGGGTTTGTGCTCTGGTGTGGAGATACTGTGATTGTGTGTCTGTGTATATATGTGTGTAAGTGTGTTCGTGTCGGAGGTTTGCATTGTATTGATGTGTGTGATTTTGCGTATCTGTGTGTCTTTGTTTTGGGCGTGCACCTGGGGAGGAGGCTTATGTTAGAGTATGTTGAGCTGTGGTCTGTATTTTTGAATAAGATTATTTTCCTTATTTATTCGTGTTTGGTCAGTGGTGTTGTCTGAGCATTGGTATAATGGGAAAACTAGGAATTTGGGGGACTTGTTTTGTGCACACAGATCTAAGTGCCCACTGAGTGGTATCTGTCTTGTGGTGGGATCCCTCAATTGTTGGCGGTGGACTGTCATCCTTTCTCTGAGAGTAAGGCTCGTTTGCCCTATGTATTCTTTGTGGCACCCTTCACACCTTATGGCATAAAGTAAATTTTTTGATGCGCAGGTGAAGTTATTTTTTATGACAAAAGTGTGTCCCGACTGGAATCTGTATGTTGTTCCTTCCATGAGGTGGATGCAAGTCCTGCAGTTGGAACGAC
>NC_142929.1:39509795-39527295 GCF_046866305.1 Octopus bimaculoides | reverse complement strand
AGACTCCGACGATACTTCACTATTACATAACATCTTCAGGCAAGCACAAACTTCATCGTATTTGCCAAAGAAGTAACCAAAGACTCATTAATTAGATGTCACTTACGTACACAGATAGGTGGCGTATGAGATATGAGCAATGTCTGACTAATTTACTACAATGATATTCTAAAATATATTTAGACTATTTATTGGTTACTCAGCTCATCAGCTTCTAGGATTTATCTAAATAAAGTCCGGTGTACAAAGAAAAATCAGGCTGATTTAATGATAATTGATTCCTATATTGGTGCAAAGAGAGGTTGAAATATATTGCATTGACCCTGCCCAGTAAAAACAAGGTGCTTATTTTATCAATATTGAAAAACAATGTCTCCTGAAGGGATGCTAGAGCTTAGAAGGTAGAAAAGTATAAGTTACTTCTGAAAGTCGTTTAATTAGATATTTTAATGTTTTCTTTACTGATAAAATAGAGGTTTTCGGCCAGATTAACAGGAACATGAGTATGAAGAAGAGAGTAGAGATATGTTAGAAATAAAATACGCAGGAAAACAAAAACGACATGATGTGCATTAGAGGGATTTCACCTCAGAGAAATAATGCAGCAACGGAAAAGAAGATATGAGGGAAAGACACAAACTGCAAAGAACATTAGACACGAAGAATTATAGATAGTTTAAGAAGAGAAACGCAAAAAAAAAAAAATCAAAGCAATGTCAGCCCCCCCCCCCCCCCAAAAAAAAAGAAAGAAAAATGAAAGCAGTGTCAGGTAAAAAAAATTGGAATAATAAACCAGATACCAACAGAGAACAAACCACTACCAGAAGGACAGGCCTTTCAGAAACAGCAAAAGAATGTTAACCAATAGCTGATCGGTTTTTATAGGAGCTGGGGTAAGTCGATAAGATCGATCCCAGTGCTCAACCAGTAATTATTTTATCGACTCCGAAAGGATAAAAGGCAAAGTCGACTTCAGCGGAATTTAAACTCAGAAAGTAAAGGCGGGTGAAATGTTGCTAAGCACTTAGGAGATTTCCACAATAGTGATACGATGTGAATGTGACTACGTTAAACATGAACAAAATGTCGAGGAAGAACTGGGATTAAAAGAGAGACCAATAAATTCCCACAAAAGAAAGAGCTGCCCGTATGAAGGCAAATTTTATTCTGTGGAGGAAAAAAGACTGTTACAGAAGAAGAAAGAAGCTTACTACTACACCTGAATGAGGCGAGAAATAGTGAAAGAGAGGCTACCAGTCTTGAGAGGAAACGAAAGGGGAAAAATATATATAAAGTAGTGAAAAAGATGAACGAACTGTTGACGAAGATATAAACCGAAAGCATAACAGATCTAAACAACCTTATATAGTGCGTAGCGTCTATCGCTGTGCAAACCCCTGGGATTAAAAGTAAAAGAAAAACAAAATTCAAAGACCCATGGTGGCAACGAAAGATTGAGAACCAAACTGAACAGCTCGAGATTACTGTAGAGCTTCCACCGACCATATTTCCCAAGATCAGTGAGCACCCGACAACATTCCAGATGCCACGCGCCAAATCTTAGTCTTTTCTCAAACCAGGATTGCACTTCTGTCAAAGAGATGAGCCGCAGAAAAGCGTGTCTTACAAACAGAGACCACACAGGCTCACCGTCCAGGAAAATCTGCTGGTGGCGTCACCGCAGCGCGTGTCGGCGCATTAGCAACCATGCATGCCAAGCCCCCACTCTCATCTAGAAGACGCTGGCAACAGATGGATCGCCTGACCAGTTGCACACGTCCTTACACCGGAAACGGAAAAAGTAAACGCTCCATTTTGGCTAGACGTGAACTGAGGCAAGGTACAACACTCAGGCGATGAGTCATCAAAGAGGCGATGTTGCGCATTCGATACCTCTGCTCAACATTTCAGAGATAATTTTTTCTCGGTCCATGTCTGAGAGAGACTGGCCGCTCTGTTTGCAACCCCATCCCAGTTCTTACCCACCTGGAGGTCCGGGCCGTCCCAGACGTTGAGTAATTTCATTGGTCAGTCTGCCCATCAACCTAATATACTGTTCGTCTTGCTTTCAGACCGCCGAGGCGCAGGACTATCGACTTGTTCGGATTTATCTTAGCACCTACCCTTACCTCGTATTCCTTTACAATGGAACCGACAACCTTAACTTTCAAGGTGTCTGATACCATGAACGTGATGTCATCCGCATATGCCGATATAGATTTGCCCCATCCCATTTCGAAAGGGATACTTCTCAAGACTTCTAGCTTTAGAAGTAAAGGCTCTAGCGCCAGAACGTATAGAAGAGATGGGCGAGGATACCGTTCACGGATGGAGTGCGGAATATGAAGTGGTTCTGAAAGGTGGCCGTTTACTTTTGCCACCGAGCAAGCGCCAGAGTGCATTGCTGCGATCCAGCCACTGAAAACGGGTCCGAAACCGGTTTCTTTTAGTACTGCTACCAAGAAGCGATGGTCGTCCTGGGTTTGACGTGAAACTGCTTCGCGTTGTGGAGTCTCGACGTGGGAATGACGTGGTTACCCTTAACCATAACTACTTTCAGATCACACTTGGGTGACATGTAAGCCTATCCCGAGATCATGAAATACTAGGTAGTCGATCATGAAATACAGGGTCATGTCTGTCTCATTATGTGGCAGTGTCTCTTTAACCTTGGTCGGCAACCCGTCTAGAGATGGTGTCTCAACAAAAACACCGGTGGTTGTGTCACCTCATCACTGCAACCCTCATTATGAGTGAAAATGTGAAAAGCAATGGCGTGAATAAAGGTGGAACTGATAACAGTGAAGATCTTTCGCCCGGTGGGTAGCTTACCGTCAACTAGATACTGCGGTACGAAAGAAAAGAAGAAAGATCAACTGGAGCAGACTGATTGCAACTGCGGTGAAATGTTACATCCGAAGTAAATCTAGCAGATGTTGCTACATGAAGAGAATGAGATAGCAAAGAGCATAACAGAACAGACCTAGGGATGATAGACAAGGTACACAACATATGCTATATAGTTGACGTTGCATACCCCTTTCACCCACGAATAGTCAAGAAAGAAGGCGAAAAGATAGATAGATAGATACAACCTTCTTAAGTACAAAATAGCCCGGCTATTGAACATGAAGAAGATGAAGATAGTGCCAATTATTGTTGGGTCCTTGGGGACAGTATCAAAAGGCATCAAGGAAATTGGAATGGAGCGCTCAGTAGAACTTTTACTAAAGGGTTGCCTCCTTGGCACGGCCAGAATAATCAGGAAAGTATTAGATAGCTGGAAAGAACGAATAACATGCTACTATATTTTCTGGAGGAGTTACCTAAATCCTATAAATATTAACAAAATTGAAGTAGATTGACAAGTTTATTTTTTGAACCCGTGGAAGACACACGAGATGTCGAAATATCGTTCACTTGATACCAATGGCACGCTTCTTTTTTTGCTTCTAATAATAATAATAATAATAATAATAATAATAATAATAATAATAATAATAATAATAATAATAATAATAATAATAATAAGCTATGCCAACCCTATAGAATAACAACAGAAAAAAGATGAGATAGACACACGCCAGAAAAGGTCACAGAAAACGAGAAAGCAACCATACTCTGGGATATGCCAATACACACAGATAGAGAAATTAAGGCCAATAGGCCAGATATAGTTGTCAGAGATCATGAAGGAAAAAAATGCTTTCTAATTGATGTATCAATACCAGCAGATGACAACGTTTCCCTAAAAGAAATGGAGAAACTTTCAAAATACAAAGACCTGGAAATAGAGGTAACTCGAACGTGGAATATAAAAACAGAAACAATTCCTATCATAGTAGGCGCCTTAGGTATGATAAAAAAATATTCAGACAAATACATAACAAAAATATCAGGACTTACAAATATATATAAAGCAGAAAATTGCACTACTGGGCACTGCACACATCCTACGCAAAACACTTTCAATACAGTAACCATAAGAGTATCAGCAAACCACAGCACATACCCAAGGCACACAGAGCTGCGCTCGGTAGTGAAGTGAAAGCACGCTATAAAAATAAAACTACTGAACAACAATAATAATAATAATGATAATAATAATAATAATAATAATAATAATAATAATAATAATAATAATAATAAGAAGAAGAAGAAGAAGAAGAAGAAGAAGAAGAAGAAGAAGAAGAAGAAGAAGAAGAAGAAGAATTGTTATAATTTTCCGTAAGGGCTCAAGGGATAGTTCTTCAAAGCAGAGCTTCACAAGTGACTTTTACTTTACGTTATTCATGTTTCAGTGCCCTCCAAAAGGTACAGCTCTGGTATAGGCTTGTAGTTTTCGGAGATCATTAAGAGTTGCAAGTTCATCCTGCCCTCACTTAACTGCATATTGTTTCTCGTCACCTGCATCGATCACCCACCTATATTGCAGGGCAAATTTAATGAGCGGATAAGTGAACATTTTTACCGATATGCTCAACCGTCACACTTGTATTTCTCCGCTCCAAATACTAGAACACTGTTTCATTTATCATTTTGTAACGCATTTTCTAATAATATTTCAGCGAATGGTACAATCATACACCAGAAAAGGTTCTGAATGAACGTGGTAAACCAAAGTTTCTATGGGGCTTCGAAATTCAGAGATTTAGAACAATTTCTCGAAAATCATAATCTAGATATTATATATATTATGATGAAGCAATGCTCCTTCAGACAAATATGTTGCAAAGATGTAGAGAAAATCTCAGAATCACTTGAATTAAAGGTAGAATTAACACAGGGAATATTCAGTAGTAAACGTGTAAGTCGTACTAGTTATCATCGGAGAATTGGGTTCAATCTCCTCCAAATCAAAAATACCATCTGAAACAGTTAGACATCATATGAGCAATGAAGAAAGTGGACGTGATACCATCAGTGAACACTGCACTTGGAAGTATCAGTACCCAACTACGAGCATGGCTCAAAAAGATTGGAGCGAAAGTAAAGATAGAAAATATACAAAAGTCATTACTGTTTGGAACTGCATGAGTTTTCCGCAGGGCTCTTGAAGCATGAACAATAAACAAGTGTCACCTTTGTCTGATGGCTGTGAATAGCTGGCTGTGAATAGCTGAAATAAGGCTTGCCAAACTGACGGCCATAATAATAATAATAATCCTTTCTACTATGGGCACAAGGCCTGAAATTTTGAGGAAGAAGGATTACATCGATGCTAGCACTCGAATACTACTTGTTTCACTGACCCCGAAAAGATGAAAGGCAGAATTTGAGCACAGGAGGTAAAACTAAAAGAAATACTGCTAAGGATTTCGTCTGGCGAGCTGACTATTCTGCCAGTTCACCGCCTGGTTAACTAGTAATAAATATTAAAATATCAGAAAAGTGGCTTAATAACTAAGACAATGTATATATATAACAGAGCATGCAGAAAATTGTTGTGTCAATGCTTGTTCTCCGTTTGAATTTCAACAAGTGAAGCAGCGAGAAAGGAACGCCAGAATTGATTTCATGTGTGTCACGAAATACTGAACCTAGGTTTTTAGGTAAAAACTGTCTATACCGTAGCTTTATTGACTCTAATCTACAGCTTTAATGTTATATTGGAAATAATATAAAAACAACAGCTGCATCGAATACCCACCGTAACTAATTCTATTACACGAAGAAGATATCACAAAACCTTTACAAGACTCTTTAGAAAGCGTATCGTTAACACTAAACTTATTAACTTAGAAACTTACTAACGGTGCCCAGAAGCAAAAAGAGAAGTAATAAAAGAATTAAAGGATATACCATCGAGAATAGGAGCACAGTAGAGGTAATTAATTGTCTCTAGCTCCATAATTCACTACTTAATTGCAATTAATTAAGGGTATCGCATTGACAGACAATTAAATGTCATAAAGAGATAACAAATTTGTAACCGTTATGCTCAAATAATCTGAAATGTAGTCGCTATTTTAAGGCTGTGACACAATTTAGAATCGAGGAAGTTGAACTGTGAAACTAGGAAGACATTAGACATAATATGTTTTGCTTAAATTAATCCAATAAGTGACTTTGAACAGAATGTTATAAGCTTCATGTTTCGACCTTTGCCGCTGCCACTTTTAACATAACATACAAACGTACGCTCATACGCACCACATACACGTCCCTAAGTAATAATAATGGAATTACGATCAAAGCTTTTTTTTTTTTCTGTGTGCAACTTCACTATTCATTTCTATTTCTCCCTTTGCAATTTGCTAAAGAAAATACTAAAATATATTAGATTTTGTTTCCCTTTGAATGTTTTGTGAAAACATTTGTCTTGCTGATTCCGATTTTCCATGATATGATGCTCATCAGCAGTGCATGAATTATGAAGCTACGCCATTTCTTCAAGAATCAAAGTTCGGTCATTCTTTCACTTAGATAAGCTGAGATCTATTCGCTCTATCGGTAATTTCTAAAACGTTAAAAGTGTAATGCGAGTTTGTAAACTCAAATGTGATTCATAAATACCAATTTTCTTCCCTAATTCTTTTATTACATAGATGCACCGAAAATGTTATGGCCATATTTCTTTTACTCTCTTATGAGATTAATTTCTTGCCTTATCTTGTGACTTTTTGTCATGCTCAAAATACTTGTATGTATGTAATTCTCATTTGGTTGTTTAGACTGCAATTCTAGATCATCCAGATTTTAAGATTTCTTTTAATAGTTTTCTCGTTTTATAATCAGCTATCCAGCTAGGATTCCTCACGGCGTTAACAACCATCAGACGTTTTATTGGAGATTGATCCATTGAAAATTGGATACAATGGACACGAAAAATATGTAGTTAAGTTTCGGGGAGAGGGAAAGGAGAAAGAAAAAAGGTTAGTCTTACGAATAAAATAAAACATATTTGGACGCCTGATCTTAAAATCTCCTACATTGTTTTCAAATGTTGCTTATGTGCCTTTTTGTCTTGTGTTGTTTTCTCTTGATCTACTTTGGTCGGAAAAGACTTAAAAGTGTTATTTTCTCTGCTTCAATAGTTGGATTTTATTTTACAAACCGTAATCTGCTTATGGTATGATAACAATCCAATATGTCGCATGTAAGCTTTTAGATACCCATAATGTATTATAAAATAAATTGTGAGGGTTACAATATAATTTCATATATATATATATATATATATATGTATGTAAACACACACACACACACACTCATACATAATGAGGTAGTTTTAGTGAAGCATTATGTGGTATAACTTTAAAGAGATTTGTTGTGTAAGGACGGAACAAAGCGAGAAGGTACAATGTAAAGTACAAATGGAAAAGAAAACAAAATAAAGTTGCAGTTATACCTTGTAGTTCTGTATTTCTAGAGTATGACCTCTTCTTCAGGATATTTGGAAAAAGCTGTATTTAGAAAAAGTCGTTGAACATCTGAGTAATGACTTCTTCCACACGTAGATATGTACATATCTATGTTTGTATGTAAATGTACAGAGAAACAGAACGAGGAGAAAGAATATGAGACGAAATGTACAATGTGTGTGTGATTGTGCTTATGTGTTTGTATGACTATATTACCACTCAACCAATTAAAAGAAATTCCATATTTTACAGATCATAGTTTTTGTTACACGCGAAGATTCTCGTTTGATAATGCATATAACTTTTTAATGCTCGCTAAGAGATCGAAATATAATTGAGAGACTGATCAGTGGAATGCATTTGCTCAAATACATGCCAGTGGCAATCTGAGTTGTTTCTCTTTGCTCACTTTTGCTTAAATCATGTAAATTACATGTCATGAATGTGTTCTATTCTTCTTTGTATAAATGTAAGTCCCTTGGTTACTGAAGATAAGGTCGGACAATTATGTTGCTGATGACGGCTACTGAGCCAGAAATACGTGTCAACGAGTGTTCTTTAATCTCCAGACAATAAATCCCGCCCTTTTAATTAATGGCAAATCGAGTAAGAGAATTCTTGATTCTTGAGATTATCTCCCCGTCTCTAATGGAGCAGGTCTTAGTGTTATTTGGTAGTTATGGTACATCCTATACATACGGAGATACTTTTAATAAACCAGCAATCCATCTTGTGTGACATTTGATATACATCTATTTGTCTAATAGTAATATACTTCAGTTAATTCAATCGATTTTATATACCCAGGAAAGAATAAAAAGTATTTTCCCTTATCTGTTAATGCAGGAAATCAGTCTATATCATATGTCAAAATATTTTGCCTATAGAATGTATTTTAAAGAAATCCATTTTTTTGGTAAAAGTTTGTTATATTTGTTGTGGCAAATCTTTCAAGAAATATACTTTTCTATGTGATTTCTTTGAATGTGTAAATAAAATCCGGAAACCAATCTGTAGTTTACATAAAATTATTGCCAATTTTGTACATGAATACAAATCTTAGTTCGAGTACACGATCGATGAATGTGACCCCAATATTTTCCTCTATTAACTATTTCATCGATTCAATAAGGATTAAGAGAAAAGTCAACCTATGCGCACTTTGTATTCTGAACTTGAATAAATGCATTGAAATACTATGAGACATGTTTTCCAGTACCCTATTGATTTTTCATCCCTCACCCTTACAATGTATATAAAAATATAATGCATACATACATACGTACATACATATATACATATATATATATATATATGTATGTATACGTCCGTATATGTAAGTATACTGTTTATATGCATGTATTTGTATTTATGTACTTGAGTATATTTCACTGATGAAGGCAGAGCATTTATGCAAAGCCAGAAATCCAGGATTTGAAATTATCTTATTATTTTTACTGGTTTATTTGGTCTTCGTCTTCGCTAATCGTGCCTTGCGGACATTTATTGTGGTTTTGGAGTCAGGATTTGACTGCTATATTTTCAGCGTGGTGGTATCTCTTGATACCCTGTATTATAATTTTAAATAATTTTATATATATATATATATAGGATCTTTTTTAAAACGGGGGCCACAGTATTTTCTTAACGAAACACTTTGAAACTTGGAACACTGGTAGAATGTGTCATATAAAACATCTTTTTCTCTTAGTCTTCTTAAAAAAAAAAGAAATCCCTAAGTTATTCCATGTTAAAGTTATCGTATTTCTGTAATTTCAACCAATCACTGACGTCCATTCAGCCGATATACATTAAGTGCCGACTACATAAACAAACGATTCTGAAACAATTCTATCGGTGATAAAATTATTATTTCCTTGTCAAAAAATGGCTGAAGCATACTGGCAGTAGCTAATAAACCTTTCTATTATAGGCTAACCCTAAACCTAACCCTAACCCTAACCCTAACGTTAGGGTTAGGGTTAGGGTTAGAGTAAAACAGCAAATTTAAAAAGAAAAAAGCAAATAAAACGAAGAAAAAAAAAGAAAATGAAAAAATCAAATTTAAAATGAAAAAAGCAAATAAAACGAAGCAAAAAAAAAAGAAAATGAAAAAAGCAAATTTAAAATGAAAAAAAGCAAATTTAACGAAGGAAAACGAACACTGTCAGAAGTTATGAAGATTAAATACGCTTTACACCGCTTAATCAGCCAAAGGAGTAAATATAAACAACTGAATTGGTTGAAATTATCGAAATAAGACAATTTTTTACATGAAATAAATTCGAATACAAAAATATTTTTCTGTTCTATAACACAAAATAGATAAGTATACGAAGTTTGAAAGTCTTTCGGTACCAAAAACACTACGTAAAACATTAATGAAAACTGTGGCCCCCGCTTTAAAATAGATCCTATATATATATATGAATTAAAAACGTAAGATTAAAACAGAATACAAAGGATTCCGCGGTACACGTGTTTCAAGCTTTATACACAAACAGTCGTTGCATCCTTATATGAGTATATAACTGATAGACAGGATGGTTTAAAGCTATCTTCAGCCGCAAATATACTCTTTCCCAAGATTATATCACAAAGAAGAAATCACAAAGAAAAAAGAAAAAGAGAGAGAAACAGGAGAGAGAAAAGGGGGAAGTCCACTTGGTATTATCCATTGTAATATCCATTGTAATATGTTTATCCTTTAAGTTGATACATTTACATAAAAGTTCATCGGTATTCCGAGACCTGTCCACATTGTGTCACAATTCAGGGTAGAGTGAATGGTAAATAAACATAACTAGCGTATATGAGATAGAAGTTGAGGATCAAGAAATAAAGAAGTTGAAGGTTAAACAATATAAAATACGAAGAAAACAATATAAAATACACAAATAATAATACAAAAATAATAGAGATCAAATCGGGGGTGGGTAATATAAGAAAAAATAAGAAAAAATACGGATAATAAAGTAAGATGCATATAAAAGATTTAGTACGGTTGGAGAAAGGTAGTAAAGGAAAACACAAGGAAATTGGATAAATAAATAGAAGAAATAGAAAAATAAAAGAAATAAAATGAAATAAGAGAAGTAAAGAGAAATGGGAATAAGAAAAACTTAAAAGTAGAAAAAGAGGTAAAGAGAAATAAAGAGAAATAAAGATAGATAAAGCGATAAAGAGATTTAAAGGAATGAGTTCGTAAATGACAGACCTACATGATGCTGTCTTGGCCAAGAATAATGGGGGGGGTCATAAATAATGTCAAGCTAGAGTAAACTTGAAATATGATATCCTTGTGATGAGTGGTCAGTTTAGCCAAAGCACATCACTACAACTTAAGTATACGAACTTATCTGTTATATTGGAACATACACTTATCTAGAGGATAAATAGATGATGGAAGTGGTAAATAGTAATTAGAAAATATAAAAACTAAACAAAGAAAAATTAGGAAATGCAAAAAATGGTTAAAAAATATAGAAAATATAAAGGGGAAAACTAGGGCTGGAAGTTAATTCAAAATACAGAGTATAATAATCATTTTATGTATACAAGATGGTTTGAAAACCTTTAGATACTATAATCCCCTTTTTAAGTTATAATCACTTCAAAATCTTCTCTCATTGGTAACCCCCACGTCAGATCCATCCTGCTACCATTCAGACATTGAATTAACGAAGCCCGTACTCTACCTACAACTTAACTATTTACTAGTACAATATTTAAAATTGTATCTAAACTAAACATTCGATTAGATAAGTTTTGTTATTCTTTTCAATAATTTCGTTAAATGTTTTTCTTTTATTTAATGGTGATATAATTATTTTTATCTAAATTAATTTTTATATAAACTAATTTATATAAATTAATGTTTGTTAGCTTATATTAAAATTAAAGTTATTTATATTACGTAAATAATTTTAGTTTAGTTTTAACCTAAAACTTCGTTTAAATTGTATTTTAAGCGAGAGATTTGTTAAGATAAGATTTGCATTTAATATTTCTGTTAGTTTATATTCTAATAAACGTAAAGTTAAGAATGTCACGTTTATAATTTTCTATAAGATTAGTATTACATTTCTTTTTAATAATATTGTTGAACATTTTTCTATATTGATATAAAAAGTATTTTTATATTCATTCATTTGTTTTTTATTGTTGCTTGATATATACATTTATTTTATTATTATCATTATTATTATTATTATTATTATTATTATTATTATTATTATTATTATTATTATTATTATTATTTTTATTGTTGTTGTTGTTGTTGTTGTTGTTGTTTTCTTCCTCTGTTTAGACGAACGTTTCTACCTTTTCGGACAAAACCTTTTGTAACCTTCGTCCTGTCTTTGTCCTTACATGTTTTAATTGATATTAGCCCTTGTGGCCAATAAAACGAATTAATTATTATTATTGTTGTTGTTGTTGTTGTATTTCGACCTGAAGATTAGATATAGTTTTGAATAGAATTGATTTTCGATCGATTTAATCGATTTGATTATATGTTCTATTATGTTCTATTTGAAAACTTAGTTATGAAACACGTGTAGTCGTTTTATTATTATTATTTTATGATTCTTACTTTGTATTTTATTATACTTATTTATCGAGTATTTACTTATTAATTTTTTCTATATGTGACTGTGGATTTTCATGGATGAATTCATGAACTTTGGTTCTTTTCTCTAACTTATATATTTATATATTATATACTGTGAAACTTAATTTAATTTTAATTTTTGATAAACTGAGTTTTAGTGAGTTTTTACCTCTAAATTTGGATTTTTATCCCTAATATTATTATCATTATATATATATATATATATATATATATATATATATATATATATATATATAATACAAGATGGGACAACAAAGCATCCAGATAGACGATACAAAGAAAACGAGAACAGGTCATTCGAAGTTTTCTTTCCTCAGTCGAATACCAGATTATTTTCGCAATTTCGGCTGATTATACCCGAGATTGCTCCAATCTGGCCAGCCCCAAGGAAAAACTAAGCTAAGAGCATTAGATTCCTTGGAAGAAAGCAGCTAATGTATATAAAAACAAGGACGGAAAAAGTTGAGAATGTTACACAAATACAATAAAAATAATAACACGACGTAACAACAGGTGTCTTTCGACTAAGGACGAATTAATTCCACACACGCCAGCTTAATTTAGTTCGTCCTTAGTTGAAAGACACCTGTTGTTATGTCCTGTTATTATTTTTATTGTATTTGTGTAACATTGTCAGTTTTTTCCGT
This sequence comes from Octopus bimaculoides, assembly GCF_046866305.1. Lineage (NCBI taxonomy): Eukaryota > Metazoa > Mollusca > Cephalopoda > Octopoda > Octopodidae > Octopus > Octopus bimaculoides. The sequence goes on along the minus strand of NC_142929.1, from coordinate 39,514,651 downwards.
CCTTGTCCCCTTTTGTATTTCATACACTCTCACACACACACACACACACACACACACACACACACATGCACACACACACACACACACACACACACACACACACACACACACACACACACACACACATATATATATATATATATATATATATATATATATATATATATATATATATATATATATATATATATATATATCGACGTACGTATACTTTGGTGTCTTATATGTATATATATATATATACAAGTCAGTAAATAGTGGGGTTGTGTTAACCGCACGTGGAGAAATAATGGGAAAATGAAAAAAAGCCAGAATGCTGAACTGGGAGCATAATTTAAAAAAGATTTTTTCTAACCGGTTTTCATTGCGATGAAGCAAATTATCAAGAAGAAGGAGAATGAAAATGTTTTTTTACAAAGAAGTACAAAAAAGTACAAAATGAAGAAAATAATATATAAAACAATAATATATAAAAAAAATCAATATACCCATACATTATATTGTCTTTGAGCTTTTGTAGTTCAATAGTAGTTCATGTATAAATTGGTAGGAAAAATAAGGATGCATGAGAGTTGAGAGTTTTGTTAGATTTTTAAAAAGGGTTAAAAGTTTGTGTTAAGCAGGAAATGTGGTGTCAAAACAGGAAGTGTGTGTAAGGGGAGACAAGTGTTTTTAGTTTCTTGGACATTTTTTTGAAACCTTTCCTAAGCCACATCAAAAGTTACATCAGAGATGATCTTGACATGCTCAATCACCTCCCGAAAACAACAAACGAGGAGTCATTCTTGGTTTCTTTTGACGTGGTCAACCTTTATACAAATATCCCTCATGAATATGCGATTGAGGCAATTAAATTCTGGCTGCACAAACACCCAGAAACATTTCCTAATCGCATCAACACAACTTTCATCATAGAATCACTTAAGTTCATTCTGACCAACAATTACTTCCTGTTTGCAGACACATACTTTCGCCAAAAATGTGGTATCGCGATGGGTACTAAAGCTGCACCAGTCCTTGCGAACCTCATAATGGGTTTTTTTGAATTAACACTATATGAAACCTCACGTCAGAAATTTGGACACCTTTTCCACATCTTTTTAATGGATAACTGGAAAAGATATTTGGATGATTGTTTCATCATATGGAATGAACCCTATGAAAAACTTCTAGAATTCAAATCCATTCTTAATAACATACATCCCAACATTCAATTCACTATGGAATTCAGCAAACATCATCTCCCTTTTCTTGATCTCTTAATCATAAAAACACCTGATAACCAAATCACAACCGACATCTACTACAAACCTACAGACTCACAACAATACCTCCTTTTTAGCTCATGCCACCCAAAACACACCAAGATAAATATCCCCTTTAATTTAGCTAAAAGAATTTGCACCATTGTCTCTGACCCAACCACTCGAGAAATACGCTTACAAGATCTCAAAAAAACACTGTTACAACGCCAATATCCCTCCACACTCATAGATCTTGGAATAAAACGTGCCACACTAAAAACCAACCAACATAATAACACACCCAACCCCAAAATACTTCCATACATCTCCACCCATAACCCCAATAACATCGAAGCATTCACCACAATTAAACAAAACCTCCTCTTACTCACCACAGACCCGAAAATGAACAATATCATTAATACACACAAAGTCCTTAAATGCAAAAGGCAACACAAATCTTTGAAAACATTATTAACCAATTCCAAACTACATACACCACTTCCACCCCCATCAGTTAAAAAATGTGCACGCCCTAATTGTGGCACCTGCCCCTACCTATTTGAAGGCTCTGAATTTACCTTCAAACGAGGAACAAAGTTTAAAATTAAAACCAATTTCTCTTGTTCCTCGAGTAACCTCATTTATGTCCTTACTTGCGCAGGTTGCCAAAACTTCTATATCGGACAGACGAGCCTCCCATTACGTAGAAGAGTAGCTGTCCATAAGGAACAAATAAACCTCCCTCAATACCGCCAAATTCCACTCAGTGGCCACATAGACTCTTGCGCCAGAAACAAAAACCCTAAATTCATTATATTCCCTTTCTATCAATGTAAAGACAGAATCTCCACACAAGAAAGAATCAACGAGGAGAATCTTTTCATAGAGAAATTCCAACCATTTCTTAACACACACACCCCTCAGTGACCTTATTTCTCTATGAACAGACACAAATTTCCTGTTTGGAAAAAAAGAGTTCATAACTCTAACTAAAAACACTTGTCTCCCCTTACACACACTTCCTGTTTTGACACCACATTTCCTGCTTAACACAAACTTTTAACCCTTTTTTTTAAACCTAACAAAACTCTCAGCTCTCATGCATCCTTATTTTTCCTACCAATTTATACATGAACTACTATTGAACTACAAAAGCTCAAAGACAATATAATGTATGGGTATATTTATTTTTTTATATATATTATTGTTTTATATATTATTTTCTTCATTTTGTACTTTTTTGTACTTCTTTGTAAAAAAACATTTTCATTCTCCTTCTTCTTGATAATTTGCTTCATCGCAATGAAAACCGGTTAGAAAAAATCTTTATTAAATTATGCTCCCAGTTCAGCATTCTGGCTTTTTTTCATTTTCCTATATATATACATATATACATATATATATATGTGTGTGTGTGTGTGTGTGTGTGTGTGTGTGTGTGTGTGTGTGTGTGTGTGTGTGTGTGTGTGTGGTTGTCTACTACTTATACAGAGTCTGACCACCTCCTGTACCTACACCTTAGAACCATCATGGCATCTGATGTGGCTTTTTAAACCAAACAATGTTTTGAAAAGAAACCAACATAGACTGCATATCCGATTTGGACCACCAAAAGTTGCAGATAAGTTCTGATATTTGTGGTCTTTTGAGGTTCCGTTAGATTTGCAGATTTGGCATACATTGCATTAAAAGGTGTGCACAGGCATATACACAGAATAGTTGGTGGAGGTTGGTTTTCCATGAGTTCGCAAACGAGATTTGAGCCTAAGAAAAGAAAGGCATGGTCTGTCACAAACTGTGCACACAAAAATATCTTTGTGATTCATCTTCTCGATCGTAACATTCTTCCTTAAATTTCTCTCTATTGATATATATATGTGTGGGTGTGAATGTGTGTGTGTGCGTGTGTTTGTGTGTGTGTGTGTGTGTGCTTGTGTGTGTGTTTGTGTGTTTGTGTATAGAATATATATATATATATATATATATATATATATATATATATATATATATAAGAAAACAAAAAAATGGAACAAGAACGTAACAGGCGACAACACATCTGGACAGTTAGACGATACAAAAAAGGACAGGAAAAAACAAGGACGGGTCTAAGCTAAGAGCACTAGTTTCCTTGCAAGAAAGCAAGCGAATGTATACGAAAACAAGGACGAGAAGAAAAAACGGAGAAATGGTACACAAATACAAATACAATCAACAGATATATCCTGCGGGAAAATTCTGGTGCTGTCTGCAAGGTCGTCACTGGCTGGTATCGAACTCGAGTGTGTGCGTGCGTGTCCGTGTTTTATGCGCTTTTGCTATGGCGTATAAGTGAGATCACGATAACTTTTCTGAAAGGGACGCCAGTTCATCGCATTGCTAGTCAACAATAACTGAGTGGACGAGTGCAACTTGATATGAAAACAGAACACAACGCAACTCCCACTCTGAGAATCGAAAACATGATATTGGATTCTGGTGGGGCTAATGCAGTTTCGCATCTCTCTTTGAAAAATGCATTTTTTTGAAAAACCTTTTTCGGATCCCTACGTTTTAGATGTGGGAGATTATGAATGTGCAAAACAATTTTTTTTTAATTTCACCCCGCCCACACACACACACACACACAATTTAAATTTTTGATTTTGCAAATAGAAATTAAATACAAACACATTAATGTGAAAAGAATTTGCATTTTACTTGTATTTGCCTTAAATAATCGTAAATAATAATAATGTAAATTTAATATACACCGCATCTCCCTGTGAGCCATTTTATGAGAAACAAACATTAATATTTAATAATTAATGTTATAAAGATTAATAAGGGGCTCAAATTTCACCCCTCCCCCAATTTCAAATTTTGAACTTTTTCATCCATTTATTTATTTGTCTGTCTAGCTATTTATTCCTATTCATTTATTCATAAAATATATTTGTCAACTAAATGTGGCGGTCCTATAGAAGACGGTGTTACTGTTGTTTTTAGCCGTAGGAAGACATTCATATCTATATCTCTATAAACCTATCTGTTTGCTTATTGAATTTTAAAGTTTCAAAACGTGGTTTTTTGCATATCCAGAATCTCCGTCATCTTAAACATAGGGAAAAAAATTTCGAAAAAGTTCAAAATTTTAAATGGGAGAGGGGGGTGAAGGGCGGGGGAGGATTTTTTTTTTTTTTTTTTTTTGTATATTCGTAATCTCCGACATCTAAAACGTAGGAATCTGGGAAAAAAACTTTTTTAAAATGCATTTTTCAAGGAGAGGTGCGAAAAGGCAATAGCCCCGAATTCTGAACAGCGCTCTAACTACTAGGTTGATATATGGTTAATGTACACAGATAGACAATTCCAGAGACAGATGCTATGACACTCTTTCAAGATAAAATTTAGAATATGTATTATTTATTAATATCCTAATACTTACTCAGATCCGGTCTCCGAATTGTTTTTACGCTATAATATTGTAAGTGCCTATTAAGTAGGCGGTACTTAAGTAAATACATGCCCATACTTGCTTTAAAAACCAATCTCTTCAAAGTTGTTCAAACATTTCCCTTGGAAAATACGTTTCTAAGCACGTATCGCCAGAAAAATTGTTATGTAAGCATA
>NC_142929.1:39487295-39504795 GCF_046866305.1 Octopus bimaculoides | reverse complement strand
TCGCTACTAGTTACTTTTATTTAAGAAAAAGATCAATACTATCGTCACCTGCATAATATTTAGTATTTACTATACGGTAGAGAAGTAGAAATTACTGGAAGGTAGCTTTCGCAAATTTTATTTTCGTATCTTCCAATAATATATCCAGCTGCAGTGAAAAAATACTGATGGCATATAGACCCATTGAATAAAGTGATAGGAAGATGGATCTGCCAATTATTTCAGAATACTGTAACAGTTTCATTCATACTTGCATTGAATAAAAATATTTTCTTAGATATCGAAACTTATAAGATTGTTCGAACTTTATAGAAATCCATGAAAAAACCTAATTTTTTGAGAAATTTTATTATTCCTAATCATCTAATTCTCGAGATGGTGGTAAGATAAACAGTAATGAATGTGCAGGCTTTGGACAGAGAAACTTGGAAAACTATATTCCTTAAGTCATGTTTTCCTTTTCTATAATCAAATACATCGATCGATTTTTATTATTAAATATGATACTAATAACCTGTCACTTAAATCACTTTCATTTTCTATATTTCAGGATATTTGAATCAATAGCTGAGTTTGCCTCATTTTCGAAACTTGCGGGCAACTACGACGATGACCTTATTGACCGAATCAATCACATTTACACAGTTTGTATTCTCGTTATATTTTCGATTGTGGTCACAGGCGGTACATATATAGGAAATGCTATTACTTGTTATATACCTAAAGAAGGAAAAGATGAACGAGATTATATTGAAACATTCTGTTGGACGGGCCCACTGTATCATGTTCCAGATAGCACCTCAAACTTAACTGAAAAGAGAGATGTCATTCATTATTACCTATGGATTCCGATAATTTTGTTATTTGAAGCTTTGTTATTCAAGACGCCAAATATAATTTGGCAAATGACGAACAAAGGATCGGGTATGAATCTAGAAAAAATTGCGCAACTCTCAGAAAAGACACAGCTTGGCTCGGAGAAGGATCGAGATGAAACAATCGAACATATCGGCGATTATATTAATCGATGGATTGTATCGAATAAACGGAGGAGCCGCAATTTACTTTCTCTAATTAAACCTAAACGGGGATCATATCTCACAATCTTGTATTTCATTATGAAGTTATTATATTGCTTAAATGCAATATCTCAATTCTACTTGCTAAATAGTCTTTTAAGAATTGAGTTTTCTAGTTTCGGATTACATGTAGCAGAATATGTGCAGAATAATGAAGTTATGTTTAATAATTCGATATTCCCACGGATCGCATATTGTGATTATAAATTTCGACAGATGAGTCAAGTAGTAACGCTAAAAACGCAATGTGTCTTGCCTATAAATGTTCTAAACGAAAAAGTATTTATGTTTTTATGGTTCTTTTTTGCGGTAATCAGCGGGCTCTGTCTGCTTAATTTATTAGGATGGGTATATAGGATGCTTTCTAAAAGGAGTTATGTCAACTATATTTTTAAGTATCTAACTATCAATGATATAGGCATGGATAAACCTTCCAAACGCGCATGTTTAGCATTCGCAGATGACTATCTCAAACTTGACGGTGTACTGTTAATGAGAGTTGTTGGCAAAAACTCAACTGATTTGGTTGTTTCAGATCTCGTAAAATATCTTTGGACAATTTACGTAAAAGAAAACCCACCGAAAAAGAAGGTAGAAAGCACTTTTCCCTGAACATTATAGAGTTACTTTCAAAATGTTCTATAAAATGAAATTTAAATTTTAAAAATAACTTTGTTAAAACATTCATCGCTGTATATTTTCTATATCATTGTCTAAACAATTTTATACAAAATTATATACATACAAACAAAACCCTTCATAATTAAAATTGTAAATTTATATTTTTGTTCTCTTTTATAATTTCTATTTATTGCCATTTAGCTTTATATTTAGGTTGTTTTCAGGTCATGTGACATGAATTAATTATATATTTAAGTTCAAATCTTAGTGCAAAATGTTGGGTATATACACTTGAACAATAATTCCAAGGTCCTGGAAACAATTTGTGTTCAGTAAGTTTTTTTAACACGTTCTCGATGAAAATAGATATTAACCAATATAATAGTTAATATAATGTTGACACATATGTATGTAAATTGAAATAATTTAAGCTAATTAAGCTGTTAGAGATTGTTCTCTAAGCTTCAGATGCAAAAGACATAGAATATGTATGATTTTGATATACAGTTAATGGAGGATACATCGAGGATACGAATAATAACATTTCGTCACAAATTTCATGAAATTTTATATAGTAAAGCAGGGGTCACCAAAATGTTTTCATAGTGGGCCCGATATAGGTAAAAGCATGCCGAGCGCGGGCCGGATAAATATTTTGTTCAATTCAGTACAATATAGAATACACTGAATATACACAAAAAATAAAGACAGTCATCCTATTTATATATCAATACATAAAATATACAAAATAAAAACAATAAATATATTTTAATAATACCAAAATATTACCAAGTTAGAATTTTTAGAAAAAGTGCACACATAGCTGAATTGCATAAAAAGTAAGCAGCACAAAAGTTAATGAGATTTGTGAAATTGGCATTTTGCTTCCAAAATATCAACATTTGCTTTATGATTACTGCAGCCAACTATAAGAATTGCTTTCAAATGTTCATCAGTGAGCCTTGTTCGATGTATTGGCTTCACACACATCACTTTTGTGCTCACAAACATACGTTGTTCCAAACACTGATGGCAATTCTTTTCAATTTTGAAAATTCCTTCTCTGTGCTTCTCTTTCAACAAGGTATTAGCTTGCAAATCAATAAGCTCCAGTTGTATTTCAGTTAGCATGTTATCAAGATAACAGCCAAAGGGATTCTCAAACAAAAGAATTTCATTCTCAATTCTGTCAAGCTCTGAAAATCTTTGAGAAAAATGCTTATTTAAGACCCGAATAATTTTTTCCTGAAACTCGAGGTTAACATGTTCCACATTTTCTGTGCAAAACTCTTAAAAACACTGAAACTGAAAATGAGAGAAGTTTCCTCCTTCAAGTTGTACTTCAAACGAAGATAGCTTTCCCCGAAAAGCTGTAATAATTCTGTAGAGATCACAGATAAGGTTATTCTTTCCTTGCAGTTTTAAATTCAATTCATTCATATGAGAAGTGATGTCAACTAAAAATAATAACTTTGATAACCATGAAGGATCTGACAGCTGTGAATCAGCTCTATTCTTTTTGGTGAGACAAAGATCTATTTTTCTTAGGAGCTTATAAAAACGAAACAAGACTTTACCGCAACTAAGCCATCTCACTTGGGTAGTAAGGCCAGTCACAGAAATTAGGATCCATTTCTTCAAGGAAAACCTGGAACTGTCGGTGATTAAGCCCATGATTCTGAATAAAGTTCGCCACAGTTGTAACCGGTTTTAGTACGCAAGAAATATCTAAGTGTTTTCCACAGAGTGCATGCTGCTGTATAATGCAGTGTATAAACAAAGCTTTCGGAAGTTAAAGCTCCTCCAACTTGGTCTGGATCCGCCCTACCAAACCTTTCCTCACATCTGCCATGTTTTTTTCCTCCATCAACTGTAACATATCGAAGCTGATTCTACTGAAGGTTATAGTTTTGCAAAGTCTTCTGTACCTCTATGAAAATATCTTCTCCAGTTGTGGTTCCATGTACACTGCAAACAGATGCCATTTCTTCTATAATCTGAAAGTTGCAATTAACACCACGAATGAACACATGACGTTGTGATGTACTAGAGAGATCAGTAGACTCATCCATCTCAAAAGAATACCACAACAATTTCTTACCTTTCTCATGTATCTGTAACTGTATATTCTCTTCAAGTTGTTCTATCGTCCGCAAAACTGAACGTGCTGAAAGGCTGATACAGCCTAACATGTTAGCTCTTTCAGGACACAAGTCATTTGCTACTTCCATCATACACTCTTTTATAACGTTTCCGTCAGTAAATTGTTTTCCTCGCTCTACCTACTTATTCACTATTTTGCAACTTGCACGAGTGATAGATTTATTTCCAACAAACTTTTTCGTAAAGAAATTCCTTTCAGATTCCAAACTACGATTCATGCATTCAAATTTCTCAGACCGCAATTTTCCACAATATTTAGAATGTGTTGAGATGTTTTGCTTAGTAGTGACGACGAATATTGTATTATTTCATAACAGCAACACTTTCGTTGCATATCAGGCATCTAGCTTTCTGGTCGTTTGTTTCCCCCAAAGAAGTACATTTCTCCCTATTCTTTATTGAAAATACGACATTCATCATCAACCTTTCTCTTCTTAGTAGCCATAACGATGGGTGAGGAAAAATCGAAAGCAGTTTTAGGCCTCGGCGTCAGATATTCTCGTTTTAATTGTAATCACTATTAACTGACTAGCCCGAGGCACACGTGATGTACTGTAGTAATTATTATGGCACGTGAAATGCATAGCACGTGATGTGACTAACTCAGTATAAATACGACATGCATGATCTAAGAAGTGTGAGAAGCGGTATAAATTATCAAGAGCAAAATGCAACCGAAATATTTAAGATAAATAAAAATTTCACTTGTGCCTCTGGAAACTTAATCTATACTATTACCTTCATATATTGTTTTGGGGACAAAATCCGAAACCATGTGGTTGCTGAGAACTAAAACTAAAGGAGGTAGATCTCAGCATGTCATATTTTCAAAACTGATTTTTTTTCCTCTTCACATAAACTGTAAACTATCATGCAAAAAGCACAAGTATGACACTTCTTTTCTACTCTAGGCACAAGGCCCGAAATTTTGGGGGAGGGGGCCAGTCGATTAAATCGATCCCAGTACGCAACTAGTACTTAATTTATCGACCTCTAAAGGATGAAAGGCAAAGTCGACCTCGGCGGAATTTGAACTCAGAACGTAAAGACAGACGAAATACCGATAAGCATTTCGCCCGGCGTGCCAACGTTTCTGATTTCTTTATTGCCTACAAAAGGGGCTAAACATAGAGGGGAAAAACAAGGACAGACAAACGGATTATGTCGACTACATCGACCCCAGTGTGCAACTGGTACTTAATTTATCGACCCCGAAAGGATGAAAGGCAAAGTAGACCTCGGCGGAATTTGAACTCAGAACGTAACAGCAGACGAAATACCGCTAAGCCCTTCGCCCGGCGTGCTAACGTTTCTGCCAGCTCGCCGTCTTAGGCATAAGCATAATGACTTCACACTTTCTTTCACTATTTCAACCGCTTTCACACAATTATGTAGCACTTAATACGAAACATGTTTCTCACGGGTTATTTAATTACCTATAATTTACTTAATATTGATGAAAGCAAATTGAACTACTAATTATTTAACAGTTGCACTCATTTATAATGCCTGTACACAAACTTAAAACTGAAAATTAAGACGAGAATATAACCAACGCACAGAATGACTAGTATATGAGATAGAGTATGATGATTCAAATTAATGTTAGCAGTGACAAGTAGAAAAGGAAATACAGAAATGAAGAGAATAACTCTTACTCTAAGTAGCATCCTGTAAAACGTAGTTGTAGACGTTCTGTGTCCTAAAAAACACTCCTTAAATTTGAAGTGCACACATATTTATTCCATGAAGTATTACATATATAAACTGTATTAAAGAGCAAGTCTCTAATTTGACAAATGTCTGAATAAGAAATTTTGTTCAGATCTAAAAATTTTGGAGAAAAAAAAAACGTCAGGCGTTGTAGCACAGCATGTAAAGATATACGACCTTGGCTTTTAGTATGCATAATTGCCCTCTTAAGACATCAAAAGTAATTATATTTGTGTAAATTAGTGAGGGGAGGAAGCGCAGAGTCTATGTTATTGAAAACATTCATAGGCTACAGTCATCGACAGCATTGGTATTCTTATGGAGTATCAATTAATCGGTGACCTATATAAGGAAGTAAATTCTGGCGAATAGCAATTCTGAAGAGCACACGGCAAAGTTTTGGTTGCGATGTCTGGGAGGTGATACAAAGTAAAGATGTCAAGAAGCAGTGTTTGTTCTATGAAATACATTCTGCAAACAAAGCTGAACCTGTAAAGAGTCTGTTTGTGAGTAATAGAAGCTCTATTCGTCGAATTTTGGCCATTAGATAATATTTCACTCGTAACAACTCTGTGAATATAGTGTTTAGATTGATGAAGAAACATTGTATGTGACGAGGATAAGAGACACAGTAAGAAGTAAATATAGAAACCTTATCAGTCGGAGTATTATAACAAAGCTATCCAAATTTCCGAGTTAAACGAGGTGGAATCAAACAGTTCCCGGACTAGTTATATTTTATAAAAAAAAAATAACGTATTTTCCTAAGTTTTAACATCATCTCCTTCGAAAGAGTCACCTTGTGCAGCTATATACTGGTCCCAACTTCCTACCACTTTTGGAATCCGGCTTGGAAGTTATTTTCCGCAAATGAGTTGAGGACCTTCTGCGATTCGCCTTGATCTCGACAACGGTGTTAAAATGGTAAACTTTGAGCTACATTTTCGGTGGGTATGCCGAAATTATGTCTGTTGCTCAATGTTCTGTAAACTTTGTAAAGGTTGTAAGAAGTGACATGGATAGCTACAACGGAGACAAAGAAACCGTAGCCAACAGAAGGGACACCTCAGATATTTTGATTGCGTTGCACATCAGAATTCATTCAACAACTGCAGGACAAGATGATAGAAGATCCGTGCAACAGAATCTGAGCTTTGGGGAGAGGGATGAATATGAGAGACGCTCCCATGGAGATGGCCCTGAATGCGGACCTTCGCTATCACTCGTACAAGAGGCGAAAGGGACAAATTTTGACAGTCAAGGTCAAGAAGATCCGACTGACAAAGGTAAAGAAGTTCCTGAAAAAGCTAAGGTATCCTGTTGAGCCGTAGAGGTTCTGGTTCTTCTCAGGCGAAAAGATCTGCCAGAGCCAGTTGCACAACACCTAAAATAAAAGTTGGCTTACCTACAATCCTTGTAATGTCCCCGGTATAATGGAAACCAGTTTCCCGCTAACTGTGATGGTCTTTGTGTGTGTCTCCAGTCATGCCGCCACAAGTCTTGGAACAAGAGCTTCAACTCAATTCAGATGGCTATGTGAAGCTGCTGGAGACAGTGGTAAAGCACTAGTTGTTGGGAGTTACTGTTGGAAGGTCATATGTGTGGCAGTAGGATTAGGCTCCTTGCCACATGGTTTTCAGAGAATCCCTACGACTTCACTAGCCCCAATTTCTTAGCTCCTAATTCCCTCTATTCTCTTCCCACGGATTACTATGAGTAGGGCGTGGTTGAGAAAAACACCAAGGCCAAGCTGGTGGTTCATATCAAGGAAGTGTTTGAAGTCCTTCCTGGAGATTCAGTAACGCATGCATTAAGTTCTAGAGCCGTTCTGAGGCCGTGGTGGAAGCTGAGGGCGGCTACTATGAGTAAACTGGTATCTCCCGGCCATAATCTAGTTGAAAATTTGATGTTTTAAAAAACTTTTATTATTTGCATGCGAAATTAATTATTTTATTTCCTTGTATGGAAACTTTTAAATTTTCCTGAACACCTTGTACATGTGTGTGGGGGGGGGGGGGTGATTATTCAGTTTTATTTCAAGATTTCTTGCCAATAAAGAAAGAGCCGATTTCGAATATAGATCCAGGGCTCCTTGATTGGAATTTCATCAACATCAATAGGGTATTTTTTCATCTATTTGTGTATATGCGCAGTATTTGGAGTCACTGCATGTGCAAAGTTATATGTTTTGTTTTATGTATGTACTCTCATGCATATAGTTTCATGTCTAGACATGTGCATATATACTTAAATGACAAACTACTGGAAAGTTTTAGATTTTTACAGTTCCAGTGATGGATTGGATTTGTAGTCTTCGAATCAACTTTGTCTATTCTGATTTTGAGAAGCCTAATTTCTCAAGATTGGTATTTAGGCAGTGTGTTACATGTCCCAGTGCGCCAAAAATAAATCTGAATACGATCTCCAGCTTTGGAGCCACAACTATTAGCCTTGTTAAATAACTGGTTAATCTTCAGATGAATTAACTGAGGGAATCATTTATTCACGATCGTAGTGATTTTCGACTGAAACTTGAATTTAGCATGCAGGGAGAACAGCATGCAGGAAGCATGCAAGTATTTACGACATGGCTGGACACAACATCAACAACAACACAATCGAGGAACAGAACGACAAGAACCGCTCAACATGTAAACAAATTCTTTCTAGCCTTAGTTGTAGAAGAAACCATAACTACAAAACTCATTTCACTTGGAGTTATGAATTCAATAATGAACTATTTAACCGTTACAAAAATGCGAAATAAATCCCTGCTGTTGGCTGTATGAATCGACTGAAATCATATTGGGACGATCTGCATCCAGAATTAAATCATTTTACTGCGAAGCAACTACGCCAACAAGCAACATTTGTAGAACATCAGAAGGTTAGTAACTGTAAATTTATTAAAAAATCGAAAATTAACCTTCTTCCCAACTCTATAAACAAAAACGAAAACATGAATGATATAAGACCACCACGTGGTTTCGCAGCTAGCGACATTCCAACAGATTCCATAGTGCCTGCCAGCCAAACTACATTACTGACTCAAGTAACTGACCACTGATCCCCTACTACGACTATGGTGAATAGCAGGTACAACCGCAACGATTATTGGTAGTAATAGTGGTAGTCAGGATTATATGCCGGTGAAATGTGTCCTTACAAAATTTTCCGAGAAAAAATAACTTTGGCTTTGATTGAAGTACTCTCTCTAGGAGAGATTATTTTCTACCAAAGTAAGTAAAAAAAAAGCACCAGATACGGTATTAAAAGCTGTTAATGAAATTGATGATGAATATTTACAAAAGTTTGATGAACCACATACTGGCAGATTAATGCTTCTCTATATGCCCTGGTTACTACTGAAAAACAGTACATGAATGATATTCAAAAAGTAAACAAAACCGAAATAGCAAAGAAAGTACCATCATGGGTTTTGAAGACAGAGAAAAAGATAACTGGTTTACGGAAGACCATTAGTCACGTAATGATGCTTATTGCATGCAAACAAGCAAATCACTATACGTTCCACCAATAGAAAGTAGAGATAGAAATGATGTTTGGAGACAGCAAAAAGAAGATACTCACTTGCAAACTGATTACCCCCAAGCATGAGCTGTCAGTGAAAAACTCCGACATCAGAAGAGAATAACCGAGAGAACAATAAACAAAAAAATTAACGGCAACCAGGCAGCAGCATACAGAGACATGAGAGAGCAGAACCACCCACATGGCAAAAGGCTACTGGCCAATTGCATGCCAGAACTTAATGTATAAAATGTATACAGCATGTTTAAAACCCTTCATCCAGGACCATTTTGAAACCAATAACATTACTACAGCAGAACAAGCCGCTGGGAAGAAGGGAGCCTAGCTGTGTGCCGAGCAATTGTTAATCAACAAAACTATGATGTTAAGAGTGTGAGAGCATAGGAGGAACCTAATTTTAATGTGGCTAGACTACAAGAAAGCATTTGACTCTGTTCCCCACTCATGAATGCTAGAAGCCCTTCAACTTGCTAAAGTTCCAGTAAGAATAGTCAAAGCTATAGCTGACCAGACTTCATCGTGGGCAACCATCTTGAATTTAAACACAAAGAGTGATTGTATTATCACCGATAGAATATAGTATCGCAAAGGCATATGCCAAAGAGACAGCCTCTCTGTGATGTTGGTTACACTTTCTGTAAACCCCTTGTCATTCATATTAAGAAAGTCTGAAGGATATCTCACTGGTTCACAAGAAAGCAAAAATACCAAAATTACACACTGTTTCTTTGTGGATGACATAAAACTTAATGCAAAGAATATGTATGATATGAAAAATAGCCTTGATTTAGTTACAGCATTCTCAAAGAATGTAGGGTTGGAATTTGTCAGGATAAATGTTCTTATACGGTTGTGAAAATCGGGGAAAATTATAAACCAGACTAGTAACATCTTCATCAATGATTTTGACTGTTTCCCTGTATGTGACGAGGAATGTTACAGGTATGTAGGGGTGGATGAAAATATATCTTACAATGGCGCCGATAACAAAACACGCGTCACTAAAGAATATTACAGCAGAATAAAGAAAATTTGGGCCTCAGAACTTACTATATTCAATAAAACAGTGGCCCAAAAATGTGTTTGCAGTGCCAGTACTCATGCCAACATTTGGGTGGCTTGAGGGACACTTGATGAGATCCGAACCATTGATGTGGAAATCCGAAAAATACGAACAAGCACACATAATTTCCACATAAACTGTGACATAGACCGATTCTACCTAAAGCAAAAACAAAGCGGCAGAGGCTTAACATCGATCCAAAATGCCTTTGAATGTCGCATGATATCCCTTCAGTAACATCTTTTAACCACCAAGTGTCGAAGTGCATCCCTTGACATGAAGCTGATAACATCATAATACTTGGAAGGCAGCTCCTTGAGCAACACTCTTTGATAACCTAGAATACATGTCCAAAGAAGTCGCACGACTCTACTGCAACGTATCATCAGATGAAAGGATAAGCTTTTATGAGCAGAAGACTATGCGTGGATATATTAGTAAAAAGCTCCGTGATGATAGTAAAATCGATCATCAAAGCAATTTATCATGGACCAATAGCCGGGTTACTACCTCCCACTTTGAAGGGTATGCGTTTGATGCACAAAAGCAATAGAGATGCAAGAAAAGCCGTAAAATGTGACAACCAATGCAGACTTTGTGGAGTTCACACTGAAGATATCACCCACATCATAAGCATTTGTCCGAAAATGCCATCACGGTATTATCTACCGATGAGACATGATGTTGTAACTAGGACAATCTATAATGAAATCCGTCGGAAGGATAATCATAATGTCACCGAAATAAGAACCCACAGTATCGTAGAAGCACTGATATAATGATTTGGGACCTGATATAATGATTTGGGACCTGATATAATGATTCGGGACAGAGAAATTGTACACAGCCGGGGAAATTAGCTGCCTAGCGAATGTTAACATAAAGCTGAAGATTAGTGATAAAGAGAACACCTATGCTGAACTATTGAGAAATCTGAAGTTACTCTATACAGATTACAAGTTCAGGTTTATACCTGTAATTATTGGGGGCCTGTAATATGTACCACACTGCCTAAATACCAATCTTGAGAAATATGCTTCTCAAAATCAGAAAGAAGAAAGCTAATTCGAAGATTACAGATCCAATCCATCACTGGAACTGTAAAAATCTGTAAAACTTTCCAGAAGTTTATTATTTAAATACATATGAATGTCTAGATATGCTACTATATGCATGAGAATACATACATAAAACATACAAATCTGTACATAAATACATACATACATACATACATACACATACACACACACATATATACATACATGCATACATACATACATACATACATACATACATACATGCATGCATACATATAAACAAGAATACCCTGTTGTTGATGTTGAAATTCCAATGAAAGAGCCTTGGATCTAGGTTAGAAACCGTTTCTTTATTGACAAGAAATCTTGTAATAAACTGAATAATGACAGTTCTCGTCTGCGAAATCCACTCACAAGTCTTTAGTCGGCTCGAGATTGGTTATGCCTTGGCATGTCGTGACGTATTACAATATATTTATATAAGCTGAATGGACGGAGTAGTGACTGTGATTTCAGGGTAGCGTAGTACGAGCCAGGTCACCTATTTCCTCATCGAGCAAATATACATTTTCCTGTTTCCCTACCTCCTTTCTTAGAACCGTTTGTTCTTTACTGGGGGTATAAGTCTCAGTATGATGTGGTAAAGAAAAAATATTTACTACTTAAAATATTACAACTGGGGAAACTTTCTTTTTATGCCAAATGACGGAATCTCACTATGTTTTACATTAGTTCAAACTATTGATTCATTTGAAGCGATCGCTAACATGACATTTTTCGTCTAATTCAGTCTAAAATTCTGTGGCTAATATAGAAATGTGCCATTATTCTATTATTTATTCATAGGTTTATTTAGCTGATATTTAAATTTGCACATGTAAAAAAAAAAAGCTTCCGTTGTTTTCTTTTAAATCTTAATACGAATAATCATATTAACGGTATCCTATAACACACACACACACACACACACACACACACACACACACACACACATACATATATATATATATATATATATATATATATATATATATATATATATATATATATATATATATATATATATATATATATATAGTTTTAGGGAAAATAACCAATTTTCAAGAACTCATCGATGAAAATCCACTATCACAAATAGAAAAATTAATAATTAAAAGCACAATAAATGAGTATAATATAAAGTAAAGTAAATATCATAAGATAAATGTAATAAAAAGATTACACGTGTTTCATAACCAATTTTCAAATAGAAAAGAAATTTAAATCGATTAAAATCAATTGAAATTATCGAAAATAAGTTCTATTCAAAAATATAGCTACTCGTCAGATCGTAAGTAGAACAATAATTAGATATATATCTCAACCAACAATAAGTACCAAATGAATTAATATGAAATACTTATTATATAAAGATAGAAAAATTATTTAAAAAATATCATAATATCAAAATAATAACCATTCAATAATCATCCCTTCATCCATAATAATAACATGCATATTATATACAAAAAACATCTTACCTAAAGATTTTCTACTATTTGAAAATAATATGTATTCTTGTTTTTATACTATTCATTGGGTTCTTTATAGATTATTTTAATAGATAACTTATTTAACACTATATTATTTAGAAGTTATAGTTTCATTTCAACATAATATTAGAACTTCGATTGGAATAGTGTTGATATATTTTCGATTATTTTTTATTAATATTATTTGATGAATTATTAATCTTTATAGTATATAATATCGTTAAAGTTTTTTTTTTTTTTTAAATCAAAACTTTGTATATATATATAAAGTTTAACCTTTTATTCTTAATAATTTTTTCTTTCCTAATTTTTTCATTCATAATTTTTTCCATTCATAATTTTTTCATTCATATTTTTTTATTATTACGTTTGTAGAAATAAATAATCTTGTATTTTTCTATTATTCAATTGATCTTTAATCATAATTAAATAAACGTCTTTAGCTTCAAATAGTATAGCTTTAACTATTACACCGGTTAAATATGTACTAATTTTATCTTCATTATTATTTTAAACTTAAACTTCGTTCAACTTGTATTTAAAACAATGATAATTTAAAACAATGATAATTTAGGTAAGATGTTTTTTGTATATAATATACATGTTATTATTATGGATGAAGGGATGATTATTGAATGGTTATTATTTTGATATTATGATATTTTTTTAATAATTTTTCTATCTTTATATAATAAGTATTTCATATTAATTCATTTGGTACTTATTGTTGGTTGAGATATATATCTAATTATTGTTCTACTTACGATCTGACGAGTAGCTATATTTTTGAATAGAACTTATTTTCGATAATTTCAATTGATTTTAATCGATTTAAATTTCTTTTCTATTTGAAAATTGGTTATGAAACACGTGTAATCTTTTTATTATATTTATCTTATGATATTTACTTTACTTTATATTATACTCATTTATTGTGCTTTTAATTATTAATTTTTCTATATGTGATAGTGGATTTTCATCGATGAGTTCTTGAAAATTGGTTATTTTCCCTAAAACTATATATATTTTATATATACTTTATCTATAAGGCTCAATTTAATTTTAATTTTTTATAAATTGATTTTAATTGAGTTCTTTACCTGTAATTTTGGATTTTGTCCCTAATAATATTATTATATATATATATATATATATATATATATATATATATATATATATATATACACACACACATATATTGATATTTTGATATATGAGGAGACATGGCCAAGTGTTACGGGTGTTTCACCCTTGATCGCGAGATCGTAGTTTCAATTCCTATACTGAGTGGTACATTATGTTCTTCAGCAAAACACTTCATCTAAAATTGCACTGCGAGCACTTCGACATTTGACGCGTGCACCCCTCCAGGCAACGTTCGATTTGGTGGAGAGAGTGAGCTAATGAACAGCACATACATTTGACTACTGTAAACAAATCATTTGTGCAGGTATTCGATGGGAGAGTTCATCATATATAGATATGTAAGTACAAGATCCAAGGTTCTCAGTGGGAAGTTTGTAAGTTTCGAGCAGTCAGTGGTAGGTATACATATATATATAAAACGTTCAAGAACAATAACACTGGTCAACACGATTTTTGGTGAGTGGGGAACAACTTGAATACGATTCTACATTTACCTTACAGTTCGTGCTGACGAGAAACAGATATTTTCGGTAAGAGAATGTTGATTTCGAAACTATAGTACACGGATAATTTATATTTATGTAATTTTCATTGTCTTGCCCGCATACATTTTGGTATTTCGCTGAATTTCATTTGAGAACAATTAGGTCTTAGTAGATACATTACATGTGATTTTCTTCTAGCACATTAACAGTCCACCTAGTGGTCTTCTTTATATATACATAAATACATGCATACATACATGTATATATATATATATATATATATATATATATATATATATATATATATATATATATATATATATATATATATATGAGTGGAAGTCACTGATATGATATGATATGAAACGACATGATATGAAACGACATGATATGATATGATATGATACGATATGATGTGACAAGATATGATATGATATGCAAATAGCAAAAATAACAAATAAAAATCAGTTACTGATAAAGTATTCAACACGAGTTACAGTAATTTGTCTTTATTAATAGTTAGATTTTAAGTTTACATCGAGATCTGCTTCATTGTTGTGAAATAGTTAATAGCTTAATGATGATGAAAAATATTAATTACAAATATTAGTATATCAGAAAAGGCATGGAAAGATCACGAAACTACGGTATGCACGAAAATTTATGTGGTGTATTCATCAGTTTGAGGAAACTATTTTTTAAAATATCAAAAACGAAACGATAAGCAAAGTATTCTAAAGTTTAAAACTTTTTTCCTATAGTTCTCTTCTGAAACTGATGATACCGTCACGTGAATTCTCGAGTGCAGCTTTGTTTCCTTAGCTGTTCCTTGCCTCTTCTGACATTTGGAGTTGATATTTTTTGGGGTAAGAATCAGTATATGAGCATATCTTTGTTCAAGTATGTACATTTGTGTGTTTTCGAAGAAGGATGTATTATTTTAAATAGATATTGTAGAACCCATATATTTTATTTGTTAAAATTTACTTGTATTGCCAGGATTGTTTTCAGCTGTTCTAGCATTCCATAAATATTCCACTAAATCAGACAACACAAAATATGATGAGTTTTTCCCAACAATTCTTAAAGCCAGTATTCCATCATTTTTAAGATATTCATCGGTGAAACTTTTACATTCTATTTTATCCATTCTTGTTGTTCCATAGCCTTTAGATTTTAGGAATCTGAAGAAGAAATTGATATAGCTCTGCCTTACAAGTAGTCTGTACAGCCAAAGAAGTAGGCTTAAACAGCTTAAAACAGCAATAAAACTGAACCAAAACCATAGAAAGATGAAAATCTTCTCATTAAGAACATTAATCGGTAGTAAACATCTGGCCTTCAAGGTTAGAGTTATATCTTGATGTCTTACTTGGAAGTTACAGTAAGCAACTTTAGGGAAATAATGTTTTGTTGAGTTGGATTCTTGAAGTAGTTTTGAACCGAATGTGGTAAAGTCTAACCTTAGTAAAAACGTGAGTAAGAAATATTGACATATGGCATTCAGCGTGTACCATATTTTGCTAATAAGATAAATTCCAGACAGATATGTACCTCGATGCTTGTTTATAGTGAATATATGTAAAATGTTAATGTTTCTCTGAGATATCTGTCGTACATTTTCCAATCTCCTGTTGACCATAATCCATTTGTGAATATAAGAAGCTATTTGCTGAATGGATTTATTTCGTTCATTTTCTGACACCATTTGAAGATCATTTGTAAGTTGAACTAATTTATTAACATTCAACCCAGAAGTTTTATTCAACATTAACCAAAAATAATTGGGGGCCTTGAATAAAAATGCTTGGAATAATAGAATTATAGGAATCCAGAGATGATAATGGACCATAGTAGTGTATTCCTTTTCACTTAGTTTCTTGTCATCAGGTACATAGTACAAAGTACCGGTCCAGCACATACTTTCCATAAATTTACGTTCTGATGGCGGTATTAACACTGGCCTCCAACAACTGATTCCATGCTTTATATAAGTGCCAGAACTGACGACAACAGTAAATATAAGAAGTGCAGTGACTGTATATGTATGGCTTAATTTATCGACGATGTCATCATCTCCGCTGCCAAGAAACCATTTTTTAAAATCTTTCACTGTTTTAACACCCCTGAAATAAGAAAATAAGTATCTTGATATTGAATCAATTAAAAACAAAAACAAATAAAGCAATGAAGGTTAATCATCAAGGAACACCTTATTTTTAAGCGAATTTCATCAATAACATAATTTTGTTGGCGTTAATTTTCTTTTTCATGTTAAATGTTAAGCAACAGTGCGGAGACTTTAAGTATATGTCTGTTCGAAAACCACTGCACGGCTGAGCGTACAGTATAATCCTCAGCCAACCGAGGTGTGGTATACGTAGAGCATAGCGACTGTAGCTGGTACCTAATAGTCTTACTGATACCTTTCTACCGACACACAAATACATACACACACATATGCCTATGTCATAGATTTTCTCGACTGAAATTAACCTGCTCTACACATCAACAAATATATCGATCAAACGTTTCTACTTGATTGAGATTATAGGACATCCTTGCATGAACATTTCTAAAAACCAAAGCTCCATTATTTATTGATTTTATGATCTGCTAAACATTTATAATCTATATCTAAAAACACCATCTCTTTAAACAACAATATACTGGACGATGAAGAACTTCACATATGAGTAAGTTTACATTAGGTACAATGCACGCACTTCTAGAATGTGGAATATCTCAAACAAAGTATTTTAGACAATCCGCGTTTTTAATTTATACTCAACTTTCCTTCTCACCCATAAAACACACACACATGCTAATACTAAAATGTCATAACATTTTACCAGAAGTGAGCATAACTGTACAATTACGTCAACATTGCCTTACTAGTTTAGAAACACAATTCTAAACAAAAAATTAAAGTAGTACGTATCAAGTCCATCATCTCACTTCTTACTAGCAAGATCATAAAACATTAAATGTAACCTACCATAAAAATTTAAAATCTAAATATGCTACCATATTAGAAATAGGTCACATATCTACAACATTTAAAGTGTACAAAAAAAGACAATAAAAAGAAAGTGAAACACGTGGAAGC
>NC_142929.1:39469795-39477295 GCF_046866305.1 Octopus bimaculoides | reverse complement strand
TTAATTAGCACTTGTTAACTCTGTATTTAAGCGAATTGTACTTTATTATTAATACATATATACGAAGGGGTGCTGAAATTTCCTGGATTTGGGTAAAGGAAAATACGGGAGGATCAATTAATTATAATTTGATTCAAAGCATTCCCCTCTCAGATTCACACACTTACTGCAGCTGTCCTTCAATTTTTCTATGCTCTGTAAAAAGAACTCGGAAGGTTGGGCTTCCAGCCAGGCCTTTCGTGATACCCTTAAAACCAGGAACTTTTCAGCACCCCCTCATATGTAATTTTTCGTTGCAATTTTACAGCACAATTGATATTATTTTCTGTTGCTTTCATGTTTTTTCATGTTTCTAGTAATTCTAAAAGTTTGTTTGGTATGAATACAGAAGGAAGTTATATCAATCCAAATTTCAAAATCAACGTAAGCAAACGTGACTCAGTCACTACTCATGGAATGCTTATTTTCAATTCGCTTGATTGCAGAATGTTGCTTTCTCTCTCTCTCTCTCTCTCTCTCTCTCTCTCTCTCTCTCTCTCTCTCTCTCTCTCTCTCAATCCCCCCCTCTCTCTCATTCACACACACACACACACACACACACACACATTCCCTTTTTACGTTAATATTCTAGAAATTTTAAGAACTTCCTAATAAGTAAACAACAACAAAATTAAATACGTGTTCAAACTTCTTATCCCGTCAAATATTAGGAAGCAATGATTATCTCCCTTGTATTAACCATCCGATAAGAGACTCACCGTGATTCTACTTACAGTCGTCACTAAATCTTTATGCTGATACATAGAAGACAGCATTATCAGAAACTAATGAGGATGCTTCTTCGTAGTCAAACGACCCGCGAGAAATAGAAGCTGAATGTTCCATAAATCAAACACTTTAGTTCGTTTGCGCAGACAAAATACTTAGCGGTATTTCTTTCGATTCCTTGCGTTCAAATTCCCACCAAGTAATCTTTGATATACATCCTTTCGGAATCAATGAAATAAGGCACCAGTCAAGTACTAGGGCTCGACTGTATCCCGAAATTTCAGGCGTGATGCCAAAATCTGAAATCTTGATCGGCTACACAGGTCACAAGTTTGTGATTTCCACAGTCGAGTTAGATAGGACTCGTAAACTGGAACCCAGTAACTGGAAGTTAATCGCGTCCTTATCGGCACACAAAGACTACAGGGAATGGATTAGTGAACTAAGTAAGCGGTAGTTGATAGGGGCAATCGTCAACAACTGGTGAAGGCTCACTCTAAAGAGGGCGATTAGAATAGAATTGATAGCGTTTAGCAGAGAGTTAGCAACAGAAAGGAATAGATTAGGGATTGAGCTAGTTAGAAAATTAGAATAGGCGATTAGTAAAGGCATAGCGACCGATGTATAAGCAGCGAGAATGACTCGTGAACATTTCGAAGTGAAACACGAAAGTTGCGTTGTCAGAGCTAAGGCCCGTACGCTCAAAAGCGAAGGAACTAAAGATATCCGATGGGCCCGAACTGTGAGGGCGATAGGTCGACGACAGTAATGGACTTTAGTTCGCATCTCGACGACGTTCCGCAGCTCGCAGCAGCCGACGCGTGGTTGTGTGAAAAGCCGATAAAAGCCACTGAAAATCGGGAGGCGATGTGCGATTGCACAGGTTGCAAATCGCCAAGTTTGGATGGTCTGCCGTATGAATTCTATGTATTCATGTCAGATTTGCTTGGCGACCTCTTGGCAGATGTGAGAGAATTCCTAGTGCTGTTAGCCGGAGTGTAGTGACATTGCTGAGGAAGGACTCCAACAATAGGGAGATACTACGGAATTTTCGGCTCATAATTCTGCTAAGCGCAGAGTTTAAGATTTTGGCCAAGGTATTTAGCGAAAAGGTTGGAGCTTGTCGTCGATAGCCTGATCGTGGAAGCGCAAACGCGCGCAACCTCGAACAGGTCTATCCACAACAACCTCTGCTTGCGATACATCACAGAGAAGGCTGAGATCAAAGCTGACTTCGGGGTCGCTCTGATCACTTTGGATTAATCCAAAGCATTCGATAGAGTTGATCATCGCTACTTCAAAGCCGTCCTGATAGCAGGCGGTTTCGGACCCGTTTCAGAGGCTGGATCACTACAAAGCACAGCGGCTCCTTCTCCATGTCCTTTTTTGTACATTTTCCTTTGTTTTTCTTTTTTTCTCTGCTTTCAATACTCCCTCGTTCCTAACTGTCACTAGCAAGGTTTCCTTACTTTGGGCTAGGTATTCCATTAAGCTCTCGAGTTCGATACGCACGCAGTTTTCCATACTTATCAATCCCCTTCCTCTATTTGCTCTCCTCATGTATACGCGATCAGTGTCTGCACGGGGATGATGGGCTCCATGCATCATTAGGAGCTTTCTTGACTTTCTGTCCATCTCCTTTAGCTCCTCCTCTGTCCACTTCAAGATTCCAGCATCATACCGAACCTCTGCGACTGCACGTGAGTTTATTACCGAAATTATGTTTCTAGTATTGAGCTTTGAAAGTAATATTTTACTCACTCGCCGCAAGTACTCTCTTTTTGTCTTTTCTCTCATGTCGTTGTGGTTGATTCCATCTGACTCAAGTATTCCCAAGTATTTATAGCTGGATTCAGGTTGAATTGCCTCCATCATTTCACCACTTGGCAACCTTATGCCTTCTGTCCTGACAAGCTTTCCTAGTTTCATCACCATCGTAGTACATTTTGAGAGTCCAAACTCCATCGTAATATCATTGGAGAAAATCTTTACAGACTGGACTAGGCTGTCCAGTTCTGCCTCATTTTTTGTGAATAGCTTCAGGTCGTCTAGGAACAGCACGTGGTTCAGTTTTCCCTTACCTCTTCCCAGATCATATCCCAACTTTATTTTCTTTGTTTCTGATCAGTGGAGACACATTGTCCCCTTAGAAGATGCCTCTCTTGATTTTCACCTGTCCTAATACTTGATTCCCTGTTGTCAATTCCGTTCTCCAGCACTTCATGCTATTCCATATAAGACTTCTCATATTTTTTACCATTCCATATGGTATCATACTGTATGATTTACAATAGTCAACACAAGCCATGCTCAGGTTTGTGTGTCTTCTCTTGCAGTTCCTGATAATTAGATTATCAATTAAGAGCTGATCCTTCGTTCCCCGACTCCTCTTTCGGCACCCTTTCTGTTCAATAGGTAGCAGCCCACTTTTTACAAGTATCTATACTGTTCACCAGCCAAAGAACCTGATATTAGTTTCCACATTAGCAAAACGAACGTTATTGGATGCAAAATTTCTTTTTACAGGATCATTGGCACATAACAATATCTTTCTCTTTGTCACTGCACCTTTATGCAAGCACTCATCTAGCTGTTGCGCTATCCTTTCATGGAGCCCTCTCAGTTTCTTCGTCCAATAACCTTGGACCCCATCCGGTCCTGGACTCTTCCAATTTGGGAATTTTCTTAACTGCTTTTTTTATCATTTTTGTAGTTATTTTTATGTTTTCTTGGCCTTCTATATTTCTTAACTTATGTTGGATTTCATGCGAACAGCGACTACACCTGCTCACCGTCAAGGAAACTCTGGAGATGTCGTAGGCTTAGCGTATGTCTGCGCATCATCAACCACTGACTCCCGAGCCACTACTGCACTAGAACAGCAACGAATCATGATAAAACGATAGAAAGAGAAGCCCATCATGGCAAATACTGAGTTAAACTAAACGCAAACAAATAGACAAAACAAAATCCCAACAATGGCTGAGATGCTCAGGACACAAAGAAGAGACTGAAAGATTTGTAATTCCAGTACAAGACCAAAGCCACCCACCAGAAATTACCTAAAACATGTAATGAAAAGAAATACAACTAACTGCAGAATATGTGGAGATGGACAAGAAACAATAAATCATATTGTCACAGGCTACCCAGTCTTGGCTAAGAAGGAATATATTCACAGACACGACAGAATTGGGATCTATATAGACTGGAAGCTGTTCAAACACTATGGAATAACAACAGCAAAAAGATGGTATAGGCACACACCAGAAAGGATCACAGAAAATGAGAAAGCGACCATACTCGGGGACTTGCCAATACACACAGATAGAGAAATTAAGGCCACTAGTCCGGATTTAGTTGTCAGAGATCATGAAGAAAAAAAATGTTTCTAATTGATGTGTCAACACCACCAGATGACAATGTTTTCTAAAAGAAGCGGAGAAACTTTCAAAATACAAAGACCTGGAAATAGAGGTAAATCGAATGTGGAGTCTAAAAACAGAAACATTTCCTATCATAGAAGGCGTATTAGGTATGATAAAACAAATATATAACAAAAACACCAGGGCTAACAAGTATATATAACATACAAAAAATAGCACTACAAGGCACCGCACACAGCCTACGCAAAACACTTCCAGTACAAGGAAAATGAGAGCATCGCAACAAACCACAACACATACCCAAGGCACATAGAGCTGCACTCGGTAGTGCAGTGAAAGTACGTGATGAATAACAAGACAAATGAATAATAATAATAATAATAATAATAATAATAATAATAATAATAATAATAATAATAATAATAATAATAATAATAATAATAATATATTGTTAAAATATGTCATTTAAGATGTATTATGTAATTTAGTGGTTTTAAGTTTCCATAGCTTCTCTAATTTTGTACTGTATTTAGAAACTGTAGAGGAGCATTTTGATAAATATTTCCACTCCCAAGAAAATATCTTACATTTAGGCCTTAGTCATCAATAAAACAAATACTAAACACGGATGAAATTCCGCTAAGCATTTTTTCCGGCTCCTAACCATTCTGCGACAATAATGACAATAGCAATACAAATATTGGTTTCACATTTTGTCACACAGTCAGCAATTT
Organism: Octopus bimaculoides; assembly: GCF_046866305.1. Lineage (NCBI taxonomy): Eukaryota > Metazoa > Mollusca > Cephalopoda > Octopoda > Octopodidae > Octopus > Octopus bimaculoides. The sequence goes on along the minus strand of NC_142929.1, from coordinate 39,472,407 downwards.
TGGGGGAGGAGGCCAGTCGATTGCTTCGACCATATAACTCGACTGCTACTTATTTTATTGACCTCGAAAGGATGAAAGGCAAAGTCGACCTCGGTAGAATTTGAACTCAGAATGTCTGCAGAAGATTGGAATAGAATGCCCAGTAGAGCTCCGAAAGAAATGTTGTCCCTTAGGGACAGCAAGGCTTATCAGGAGGGTTCTAAGCACTTGAAAGACTACTGGAAACTTGTGGATACCTAAGGTTACAGGTAGTAACCCACTATCCACATAATTCCTACCAGGAATAAGACTGAACCTGAGTCAACCCAAATAATAATAATAATGATAATTCTTTCTAAAAGAGGCATAAAGTCTGACTAGTCGATTACATCGACCCCAGTTCTCAATTGGTACTTATCTCATCGAACCCGAAAGGACGAATGGCAAAGTCGACCTCGGTGGCTATTAAAGTATATCATTTGAAAATACATTACCCAATTTAGTAGTTTTAATTTTCCATCGCTTCTCTATAATCGTAACTCTATAGCTGTAGAGGAGCGATTTTCATTATTTCCACTCTCCAGAAACTATTTGACATTCTGAACTCAGTTATCATTAAAACAAAAAATACTTTCATAATTGCTATGGGAGTATTGGCAAAAGTAGCCTCTAACAATAGAAATGATAAAAATCCTTCTTTACCGGAAGAGAATGGAACCAAATTTGGGAATTATCAACTAGCAACGTTGACCAGTTCGGTAAAAAAACAATAGGATGAATACATCGCCAACAATATCAACACATACAACGATTAAAATAGAACAATAAACAATAAAACAACCACAGCAATACCTAGAACGTAAACAACTTCAACGACAACATCCAACCACAAGGTTCCGGGTTCAATCCCACTGCGTGACACCTTAGACGTGTGTCTTTTACTAAGGCCCCGGACCGAACAAAGCCTTGTAAGTAGATCTGGTGGACGGATACTGAAACATACTAGTCGCATACATGGCTGTGTGTGTGTGTATGTGTGTGTGTGAGAGAGAGAGAGAGAGAGAGAAAGAGTATGCGTGTGCGTGCGTGTGTATATGTATAAGTGTTTTGTGTGTATGCCTTTGTTCCCCACTCTGCGCTTGACAACTGTTGTTGGTTTGTTTACGTCCCCATAACTTAGCAGTTCGGCAGAAAGCTACCGATGGAATAAATACACAGGCTTTAAGAAATACATATTAGAGTCGATTTGTCCGACTAAAACCCTTCAAGGCAGTGCCTTCAGCATGGCCGCTGTGTAACGACTGAGACAAAGCTAAAGAATAAGCGATAAAAGATATCCGTCACCCCCATGCGTCTACTGACTGGCTGTATATACCATGCTTTTCTTAATTGTTTTAGACACCTAGGTAGTTGCAAGCAGACGTAGATACGCTCTCATTACGCTTGCCATGGCTATCACATCCAGTATGTGATATCTGACGCTGAGGGAAGACTACCTTTCTCTTTATAAATGTCCTAGAAATTTCACACTAACTTGGCTTTGTTGTCTCATTTTATTTAACATACGCATGCTCACACATGACTCGCCGTCTGAATAGCAAAACGTCTCATATATATATATATATATATATATATATATATATATATATATATGTATGTATGTATGTATGTATGTATGTATGTGTGTGTGTGTGTGTGTGTGTGTGAGAGAGAGAGAGAGAGAGAGAGAGAGAGAGAGAGAGAGAATTCAATAACGTTCGAAAATCGTTTATCGTTCTTCATTTTTTTCAGTCTGCGGCGAAATGGCTAAAATTTGCCCTGTTTATAATTATACCATATGTTACGCACACACACACACACACATACATACATACACACAGACACACACACACACACATATATATATATATATATATATATATATATATATATATATATATATATATATATATATATATATCTGTAAATAATATGTGATAATTATTCGCTAGCCGTGATAAAACTCCGAGTTTGGGATGTCGGGGCGGAAACTCACGCCGCCATCTCTTCAGTTATCTGGCCATCGAAAAAATAGCAGATAACTGAAGAGATGGTGGCGTGGGTTCCCACGCCGGCATCCGAAACTCGGAGTTTTATCATGGCTACTGAATAAGTGTCACATATTTTTACAGATAAATTCCTCTATTTACATAATATCGAGGTCTCTTTCTTTCTTTTGTTGTCCTTTCTATCAATATATATATATATATATATATATATATATGTATAATATTTACTATTTATTATTTAATTGAACGCGACGCATCCATTTCCAAGTAAGTTTATCTTCACCTTTTTCATGCGACTCTATTCTGTTTTCTTCCTCCAGCCTTCTCTATTTCCCTTTTCTCCCCTCCACACGTCACTGTTTTCTATCTGTCTCTCTCGCCATTCTTTCTCTTTTACTCTCTCTCTCTCTCTTTCTATCTCTCTCTCTCTTTCTCTCTCTCTCTCTCTCTCTCTCTCTATCTATCTTTCTCTCTCTCTCTCTCTCTCTCTCCCTCTCTCTCTCTCTCTTTGCTCACACGTGATCATCTTTCTTTTCCTGTATGGACGTTCAAAAGAACGGACTTTTTTTTTTCTCTTCTATCTTT
>NC_142929.1:39439795-39464795 GCF_046866305.1 Octopus bimaculoides | reverse complement strand
TCGTAGAAACAACTCTGCTAAAATATTTGAACACTCACATTGCAACCCAACGTTTATTTTAGCGTTAGATAATATTCACGTAACGAAGTAAACAATCGTTTTCAAACTTTCAAATCTAAGTAGATAGATAGATAGATAGATAGATAGATAGATAGATAGATAGATAGATAGATAGAAATACGCGCGCGCGATGTGTGAATTCTTCGTTTTCTTCTACTTCATTTAATGAACCCAATTTTACTTTCCTTACCTATGTCGCTGAGGGAAATTGATAAATCCCGTTTAAAGACGACAATGTGTTATGCTTTTTTACATTGTTTTAATTATCGCAGCCACTCATCCTTGAAATTCTGGGTCGCTGTTAGTAAATTTGAAGCTAGTATTCCTTTTTTTTAAATGATAAATATTTCAGTTCTTTAAAGTGCCTACAACAAGAAAATATCGAAACTCATGACGTGACAAGATGTCACGTCACTCGTCAAAATTTCTGACCTGAAATGACCTCACCTCAAAATTTTAACAAATGTCATGAGGACATTCTTTATTGAAACGTTTTCACTTCCACATTTCTTAAATATTTGATAGATTATCTTTGCTGTAGAAATTTCATTGTCATCATTTCAAATATTTATTTATTTATTTATTTATTTACTTATTTACATCTCAGTTTATATATGCTGCTATTCTATGTTACCCCAGCGTCTGCTAGACTATTGGCAGTATCGCACACCTATGCATATTCCCAATAGAAGCAAACATATTAGCCATATCACTATTTAAGAAGAAACTGAAAGTTCTCAAGATGCAGTCTTTTCAACCTCCGGCGCCTTCAGGCTCAAACCAAAACTCAAGAGCAACCGATCTAGGACCTCCTCTTTGCAGATGATGCCGTACTTGTTGCACACACAGAAAGCACCCTGCGGCGCATCAGATCCTGCTTTGCAGAGGTCACCCAGCTCTTCGGACTGGAACTAAGCTTGAAGAAGACTGAAGTCATACACCAACTAGCTCCTCAGGAAGAGTACAGCCAGCCCCACATCATCATTGCCGAAACAGTCGTTACAACAGTTCACTTATCTTGGATGTACCATCTCATCAAATGCGAGTATCAACAAAGAAATAGACAACAGACTTGCAAAGGCAAACAAAGCATGCATCAGGCTGTACAAGCGTGTGTGGAACAAGCATCTTAAAATCAGTACAAAAGTCAGCGGTTACAGGGCCGTCGCTCTCACTGCGTTCCTATATGGCTCTGATCCCTGGATCCCCTACTGCTATCTTTTCAGGCTCCTTTTCACCAACGCAGCCTCCGTACCATCCTGAACATTTGCTGGACCGATTACATCACCGACACTGAGGTTCTCGAGCGAGCAAATGTCACCAGCCTGGAAGCCATTTTACTTGAGATACGACGGTGTTGGACAGGGCATGTTGACAGGATGAATGACCACCGCTTACCCAAGATCATCATGTACGGTGAACTCACCACTGGCCACCGCAACAGGGGAGCACCAAGGAAGTGTTACAAGGACTGCCTGAAGTAATCCCTTAGTGTTTGTGACATTGATTATCGTGAGTGGTTCACTCTAACAGCTGACCGCGTCGTTCGGTTTCATACCATCAGTGATATTGTTTCCTCCTTTGAGATCTCTCGCAGTGCCTCTCTTGAAGACAAACGTCAGAGGCGAAAAAATAATGCAGCTGAATCATCAGATCTTGAACAACCATACCTCTGTCATCCCTGCAATCGGATCTGTCGATCCCACATCGGCTTTATCAGTCACGAACGAGAGTGCAGACAACGTGGACAACAGCCTTCCTAATCTTTGTAAGCGAGATAGATAGATAGATAGATAGATAGATAGATAGATAGATAGATAGATAGATAGATAGATAGATAGATAGAAACACATATAATGTGTGTGTGTGTATGTGAAATAATGCTTAAAACGGAAAGGCTCTTGAGTGTGTGGATCAAGAAACGTGCAGATAAACACGATGGTCATTCAAAGGAATGCTAAAAGTTTGTATGACATTTTGAGAAAATGCAAGGTGCAGCTTGGATAAGAAAACATTTCTTGTTAACATAGTTGGCTTAAAAGACTTATGAGGTGCCTTAATTTGCACATCATTAAAATAATCGGTAAAGCTGCGAGTACTGCTATAGTATCTGTCATTAATTATTCTAAGGGGCTGGAGAAAATTATTGCTGAAGGAAGCCTTACATCAGAGTGAATGTACGTCGTCGAGGAAACTGGGCTTCTTTTGAACCGTTGGACTCCAAGGAGTTATTTTCTAGTGAAGAAAAGACAACACCAAATTTTAGAGCAGTATTTACTAAGCTATTTTCTTCCAAACCCCATTATAACTTTCCAGAAAAATGGATGCCCCACCCCAGCGGTGGTTGGAAAAAAGCAACTTTATTTTTAATATTTCATAATTATATATTTCCCTTAAAGAAATATCCACACCAGGGCATTAGAATAGCGCTATACTCTGGCAAGCAGTATTCATACAGTATGTTTGGCTGGAGGGATTTGTTTGGCTAGGCTGACTATCGGTATAGTATGTTTGCAGTGAAAAAACAGATTTTCACAATTCCATGTCCCACTAAAAAGACAAAACAAACTTTGGTTCCCACGCTCCACCAGATTTTCTCAGACCCCCACATGTTGTGTGTGTGCTTTAGAGCTTCCAAAAAACGTCTGAATCTTCTAGGAAGAAACGCCGCTGATGTATATTTAAATTAAAGTACAAGTTTTGTTGTGGGGAGAGGGCAGAGGTATGTTTTAAAGTTTTGTGTAGCTTTAAACAAATTTGAATATATCTTGTTATTCTCCTGACACACAGAAATATAAAGGAATATTGTACTGATATGTTTCACGGTTTGTTAACCTCTCATCAGCAGACAAGCACACCAGCATTCGTCTGTTCAAGGATAGAGCTTATAATAAATAGTTATTCACGTCAAACGCAAAAGCTGTAATGGCTAATTTACTTTGTATACAACGTGTTGATCAGCTTATCTGATTAAATTATTAAGTATTTATGTACAATAAAATGTGTATTAGAAATCCGAAGAAAAAATTAATTAAACTACATTTTTAAACCTACGGCTATGAATCTTTCGATACTAAGGACAGACGAAATGCCGCTAAGCATTTTGCCGGTGTGCTATCGATTCTGCCAGCTCGCCGCCTTGTCGCTGAAATATTATTTTACAATATAGTATTGGGTTCCCTTTTTACTATAATTATGTATATAATACTCAAACTGTTTTTGATTCACACACACTCACAAACATACATGTATGCATACAAATACGCACACACACACACACACACACACACAAATATATATCTTAACCAATTACATATTTATATATATATATATATATATATATATATATATATATATATATATATATATACAAAGTATGTAGCCCTTAAAATTGTGTTTGTGCATTTACAGAGAATACCGAACTGTCTTACACAGGATCTTGTTTTTAGGAATTCCCAATAAGTTATGAACAATTAGTTACCCGATAGTAAGAATTTAAATAAAATAGCCCCCAAAAGGGCTTTAATGCGTTCCTAGAGTGTATAGAACATAGGAGGATATACTAATAAGGGATGTATACTAAAATCATGAAGCATGTTACGTAATAACAGGCTAATCAGATATGAGATAATAACAATTCAAAGTAAATAACTCTGAGAAGGGCTTTTGTGTGTTTCCACAGAATATCACCCTCAGGGGCGCTAGTGTTAGTATATACCAACCGAAATAAGTGGATTTATTGTTTTGGAAAATAATATTTACTTGTTTAAGGGTTGTATTGGATAAATTGCGAAAATAACAGTTCAAATACTAAGAAATAAGCACACTCAATTTCATTTTTACTAAATAATTTAGGAAAATGCATGGGTTATTTCGCTAGGCTATATATAAGTATCCCTTCCAGGGACCCTATTGTCGATTATTTCAACAATCTGAATATACCATGATGTTTCCATACATGAGTTCTACTTGCGTGTTAAGTTTCGTCAAAATCGATAAAACGATGTAAGAGGAGTTAGCTAACAACTCCACAAACATACCCACAGACAGAATTTCCCACATGTGTAGTAGTTATACATACATACATATACATATATATATATGTATGTATGTATGTATGTATGTACGTAAAGAGTGTTTGAAGTGATGTACAGATAGTGCATATTGAGAAAAAGGAGACAGTCAGAATTTTGAATAATTCTTTATTAAGGCTTTCGTTCGTTTATCAAACACGTCAAGATTTTGATTTTGTCTTCACGAGTTCGATAAACGAACGAAAACGCTAATAAAGAATTATCCAAAACTGTGACTGCCTCCTCTCTCTCTCTCTCTCTCTCTCTCTCTCTCTCTCTCTCTCTCTCTCTCTCTCTCTCTCTCTCTCTCTCTCTCTCTCTCTCTCTCTCTGTATAGATATATATATAGCTCTTCGAAACGCTTAGTTTAATGTGGTGGCAGCTGATGAAAGAAATGTCCTCTATGTGGCCTGTGTGTTTTCTGTGCTCTGTTTATGTTCTGTTTTTCATTTTGTCCACGTTTTTTTTGTGTGACGACCTGTGCCCAGATATGCATCTATATATACATGTAGATGTAGGCATGTACATACATGTACGTATATATGCATATACTCCCATATTATTTGTGTTATTGATATATATATATATATATATATATATATATATATATATATATATATATTTATATTAACCAATTACATGCATAAGCAAAAGATTTACTTATATGAAGGGATGCATATCAGAACAGTTACACTGACACCTTAAGGCAACAACAAATCCTGATTGATGAATTTGAAGCAACGATCAATTTATGTTGCAGCGGAAACGAGTTTAATATGGATATAGCAATGATTTCAGCCGAAGTCTTTTTCAGATACGAAAATGGGGCCGTCGTTTACCATCTACCGTAATTTAACGTGTATATGGAACCCTCGTGTATAAGGACACCCCCCCCCCACTAATTTGGGGGGTTTAAATTTTGGAAAAAAGGTTTTGTATCGGGTTAAAACATCCATGTATAAGAAACTCCCGTATTTTTTAAACCTAATTTTTGACAAAAAAGGGTTCCCTATACACTTTAAAATGCGGTAATTTACAAGAAACACAAAGTTTTAATATTAGATAATAAATATATTAGAATGGATTTGCAGAATAGTGGGGAGGCGTGGTTTTGTTCAAAGAGCTCAAACTGCCCTTCTGGCTACATATTAACATTTCCCCTATCACCTTATAATTGTCATTACTAGGGGTTGCTGAAAAGTTACCGGCTTTAATGGTATCGTGAAAAGCCTGGCTGGAGCCCCAATTTTGAGTTCTTTGTACAGAGCTTAGAAAAAACTGAAAGACTGCTGCAATAAGTTTGTGCATCTGAGCGGGAAATATGTTGAATAAATTCATAACTAATTAACTTTTCAATAACCGCTCGTACTGGAGTTGGTTAAATCCATATCGTCCTAAGAGAAAGCTTTGTTGTTGCTGTTGTTGTTGTTGGTGGTGGTGGTTTTCGTCACCTTTCTGGGACCATAATATCGATGTCATCATTATTGTCGTCTCCGCTGTCATGTTCGTTATCATCAGTATTAACGGTGACAGAGGTTTTTCAGTTTCTCTTAAATATTTCTTCACGTCTGGCCGAGACAACCACATCTCCATTCCTGAAAAAGTTACAGAGCAGTTATTTTATATCTTTTCCCACGTATTTCAGATGGCTTGCTTTTTGTTTTTGTTTCTGGTTTTTAAATTCTTTAGCTATATCTTTCGCTCTCAAATTTCTCCCCCTTTCTCTCTCTCTCTCTCTTTCTCTCTCTCGCGCGCGCTGTATGTGTGTGTCTCTCTCTCTCGCACACACACGCATATGCGCACACACACACGCGCGCATATGCAAACACACTCATACAAATGTACAAATACACATAACACTGAAATGTCAGTAATAAGAAACAACTATAAGTGCATCAAATCATTTTTAAGTACTCTTGTTTTCATAACAGCATATCCAAACAATAACTCTTAAAATGATGTATTTTTAAATAAACGGAATGAAAAACAATGATTCTCATTGGTTCATTTCAAAGTAGATGAAAGACGACCCTGTTCAGTTTGTCCATGTCAAAGAACAAATTATATGTTGACAAAAATACTGATAGCTTTCCTTTGTAAAAACAAAAGGCGTAGAACATTCGCCCCTGAAACTGGCATGTACAATAGCCTTGACAACAAGGAGCTAACGAACTGGACAGCATATTATTATAATTGCAATATTATGCCCGCAAACACACGCACGCACGCACGTACGCACGCGCGCACACACAATTATACACACACATTTGTTCGCGTTGCCTAATATACGTATGCATATGCACATGTGCAGTGAAATGGATACAAAATTGCATAGATATATGCATAGATGCAAACACGCAAATGTATACATTGCTACGCGCATACATAAATATATACGCATGATCTCGCATCCTCATTTATATATATATAGATGTGTGTGTGTCTGTGTCTGTGTGGGTGTGTGGACGTGTGTGTGTGAGAGAGAGAGAGAAAAGAGAGAGGGAGAGAGGGAGAGAGCGTGGCCTAGTGGTCAGGGTATTGTACTCACGATCGCAAGATCGTTTTTTCCAATTCCTAGACCGGCAGGTGCCTTGTGCTCTTGAGCAAAATGCTTCATCTCATTGCTCTGCAATCACTTTGGCACCTGACACGTGGTACACAGTACACCTGTTTAAATAACGTCGATGTAATGGAGAGAGTGAGCCGTGTGTGTGTGTGTGTGTGTGTGTGTGTGTGTGTGTGTGTGTGTGTGTGTGAGTTGATATGTATAAGGAAAATAAGACAAGAAAGGAAATGTTAAAATAATGTTATCGTTTTAGTGTCAGTTTCAGTTTTTGCGACTTTTTCAACTCAGAGTAAAGCATGAAAAACAATTAAATTGTGGAAAAATTAAATGAAATGTTTTTTAAAAAAATATTTCCATAGTTTCCAAATGCAAGGGACATTTTCCTTTTTTCTGTTTGTCTCTGTCTCTCTTTTTTTTTTTTTTTACTCTTGTTGGGTTTTAGGTAGTTAGCAGCAGCTAGTTTGATATGAATTCTTTGATTGCTTAAGCAGCAGTAGTAGTAGAGAACGGAGGAGGCGGAGGCGGAGGCGGAGAGAAGAAGAAGAAGAAGAAGAAGAAGAAGAAGAAGAAGAAGAAGAAGAAGAAGAAGAAGAAGAAGAAGAAGAAGAAGAAGAAGAAGAAGAAGAAGAAGAAGAAAATGCAGGTGTGGTATGAGAGTAGCAGGATATTGGTGGAATCCTCTTAAATGGTCAAGTGACCTAAAAGTGACTCGTTGTGGATGATAGTAGTAATTGGAATTGTTCTGAATAAATTCTTATGAGGCGACTGTTTTGAATATGTCGTTTTTAATATTTGCGCGTGTGTTATTCTAAGGCCCTGGTGAAAGTGTCATTTATTGTGGATGCATTCAAAAGGGGTTTGTATTTTGTGACAAAGAATGATTCCTTACTAATGCGTTGACTACAAGTTGTATCGTCGCTGAAATGATAGAGGTGAAGGATTCTGATGCTGGGTTGTTTGTGATTGGCGCAGATGTCGATGACTACTATTTTTCTGCTTTTCGGAATTTTGATCTGGGATCTGTGCAGAACCATCCTTTGACGTAGACTGTTTTCTTTTCTTTTTTTTTTGTTTGACCTATATTAAAAATGGCATATTCAAAACAGTCGCCTCATAAGAATTTATTCAAAACAATTGCAATCACTATCATCCACAGCGAATCACTTTTAGGTCACTTGACCATTTAAGAGGATTCCACCAATATCCTGCTACTCTTATACCACACCTGCATTTTCTTCTTCTTCTTCTTCTTCTTCTTCTTCTTCTTCTTCTTCTTCTTCTTCTTCTTCTTCTTCTTCTTCTTCTTCTTCTTCTTCTTCTTCTACTTCTCCACCGCCTCCTTTCACTACTACTATTGCTGCTTAAACAATCAAAGAATTCATATCAAACTAGCTGCTAACTACCTAGAACCCACAAGAGTGAAAAAGAGAGACAGAGACAGGCAGAAAAAAGGAAAATGTCCCTTACATTTGAAAACTATGGAAATATTTATTAAAATACATTTCATTTCATTTTTTCACAATTTAATTGGTTTTCATACTCTAAGTTGATATGTAACACACTACCTAAGTACCAATTTTGAGAAATTAGACTTCTCAAAACCAGAAAAGCTGATTTGAAGACTAAATCTAAGTCATCACCGAAATTGTAAGAATTTGTAAAACTTTCCAGAAGTTTACTATTTAAGTATATATGCAACGACACGCATGAGAATACAGACATGAAACAAAACATACAAATTTGCACTTGCACTAGCTCCAAATATTGCACACATACATGCAATAATACCCTGTTGATGTTGATGAAATTCGAATGAAGGCGCCTTGGATCTGGCTTAGAAACCTGCTCTTTCTCTATTAACAATAAAACTTGAAATGAAATTGAATAACGACATACAAACACACAGATGTGTAATGCATAGTCACACTTTGTGGATGCCTGGATAGATGTTTTAAACGGTTGTGATCGTTGGTGGGATCAAAATTTAAAGCTTAAAATATGGTTCAATTAAAAAGCAGAACAAAAAAAATATTAAAAAATCTAGTGAACCAAATTTTCAAATCAATAAGAACAGCAACAGCAACTTTTTAAACTGTACGATTTTGAGTAAAATTATTGTTGTTTAGATACCAATAAACAAATCAGTCACTCAGAAATCAGTTTGACGCTATTTTCTTTAAAATTTTCGATGAAGCAAATTGTTATATATCGATATTTTGCATAGCTACCAGCAAATGCGTAAACCTAATTTCATGTATAAAGTGATCGTAACCATGATCGCATTCAAGGACTGGCTTCCACCCCGTGTAGCACTTTTCAATCTGCAGGCGGCAAATTCAAAAGTTTCCCTGGGTGGTACGCACTCTAACTACATAACTGATTGTAATTTTAATATAGGTTTCGATTCCTGCTTAAAACCGCTTCTGTTTGCTTACATCACTTTCCTTACGTCACCAACGACGTTAGAAAGGACTGTAACACCATATATCATAGCTTTCTATCTGTTCACACTGAAAAATCTTGATTTATCCAAGATGTCATTATTTGTTTGTTTAATTTTTCTTTCAAACAAAGCGGCAAGTGATTTTATTTCCATGCTATCTTGGAATTTGGAATTACTCCAAAACTATATCTTATAGATATAATGAGAGTTACATTCGTTCGGTTCCAAAATATATTCACCAGAAATCAGGTAGTAATATAAGAAGCAATGGATAACCTTTTCCATTACTGCTTACACAGAAAAATAATAAACTAAAGAAATTACTCATATATGTATGCGTTTGCATTTGGCAAACATCTACTGGCACAGATTCGATTCTTTTCGAATTTACGTCAATAGGCACAGGTGCTGATATAGGCTAAGACATAGGTGTGGATATAAGTAAGAAGTTTGCTTCTTTACCACATAGTTCCCAGTTCATGAAAGCTCGTCATGTGTGTGTACGTGTGTGTGTATATGTGTGTATGTGTGTATGTATATATGCGTGGCCAATCTCTTCATGGTATGGTGGGACAGAAGGCTTAAGGAACGCCTGACACAGAACTCCATACTCGTGAATGTGTACTCTCGATATGTCGATGATATCAACTTAGTGGTAAAGACACCCCCACAAGAGAGCACCCCTGAAATAGAAATAGAAACTAAGACTATGGAGAGCATCCAGCAAATAGCTAACTCCATCCACCAGAGTATTAAATTTACGATAGACTACCCTACTAAACACCCTAACCATAGATTATCTGTATTAGATACTGAACTCTGGCTAGAAACTAAGAACAATAAAACCAGAATCCTCCATTCACACTATACAAAACCTATGGCCTCCAAATACCTGATCCACCGGAACTCGGCTATTGCGGACATTGCCAAATTCAACATATTGATGGCAGACCTCGTCAGAGTAATGCGAAATGTCTCCTGCATGTGCGACCCTACAGAATTAAAGAGACATATACAACATTTCGTCCACCGCATGCAGTTCTCAGGTTACAGCCATAAAGAAAGGATCAGGGTATACAAAGGAGCTATGAAGAAGTTTGAAACAATCAAACGCAACGATAGGAATGGGATTTGCCCACTCTATAGGAGCAAATCATGGAACACCATAGAAAGGACTAAGAAGAAAATAGGGAAGGCAAGCTCATGGTACGATAGCCACAAGTACCAGAGCGTCATGTTCGTCGACACCACCCCTAGAGGCGAACTGGCGTACCGCTTTAGAAAGGCCCTAGACAAACTTAAGCTAAGAATTAAGGTTGTTGAAAGGCCAGGCAACCCTATTAAATCCCTTATCAGTAGAACATACCCTTTCAGTAGAACATACCCTTTCAGTAGAACATACCCTTTCAGTAGAACCCCCTGCACCGATAGGAACTGTATCGTATGTAGATTTAGCCCACAAACGAACTGCAAAACCAGAAATGTGGTCTATAGTATAAGATGTACAGAGGGACGATGCAGAAATAAGACAATGACATATGTAGGCGAAACAGCAAGGAGCATAGGGGAGCGGGCAAACGAACATTGGAGGGAACTTAAGGAAGGGAAGAACTCATCAGTTCTGTACCAGCACGCTGAGCAAGAACATAGAGGCTCAATCAACAACATAGAAATTAAAATCTTATCTACACATAGCAGTGATGCAGCACTTAGACAAATTACTGAAGCTACACACATAATAGAAGAGAAACCTAGCCTGAATAGGAAACTAGAATGGAACACTAACAAACCACAAACCACAGCATGTGACAACATGTTACCCATAAACCAATAATAATATGAACAAAGTATAATACAGTATATAGATAAACAAATGGAATTAAATACTACATACGTTAACAAAATTTAATTAAACACACAAAAAAAAATAAACAAAAAAAACACACACACACACATGAACAAATAAATAAATAAAACAAATACAAACGAACACGTATTAACAGAGTATATAGGTGATACAGACACTCCACATACACACATGCACTTACAAAAGACACAGACACATTGAAAGACACGCATGCGGAGACACATACAATAGGAATACAGAATACAAAATGGCTGATATTTAGCAAGGTGAGACACACATAAGAAGGAAGGAAACAAAGGACCACTGATGAGGTCACAGAAGTGTGACGAAAGAACTCTGGCCGAAATAAGATTAAGATTAATGTAATATAAAGCTGAAGCAAATTAACATCAAATATACAGTGCGTGTGTTTTTATTGGCTAAACTGGCAATATGACCATCCCCAAGTACAACAATATATATATATTTTTATATATATATATATATATATATATATATATATATATATATATATATATATATGCGTCTGTGTACATCCATATAAATGTTTCCCAGAGCCGCTTGATAGCTGGTGTTGGTTTGTTTTCGTCCCTATAACCTAGCGGTTCTTCAAAAGAGAACAATAGAATAAGTACCGGGTTTTAAAAAAATAAGTACTAGGGCCGTAGTCCAATGACTGAAACAAGTAAAAGTTTAAAAATAACAAATAAAATAGCCTAGAAACGGATACGAGCTACAAAGATGGCTTATCCTTAGATCACAAGGCCAATATCTTTAATGGTAATCCAATGATTCAAAACGGATTTAAGGATATATTGCAATACACACTCATGCGCACCTGTATCTTTGTGTGTGTGTGTGTCTGTGTGTGTGTTTGCGTGCGTGTTAACTGCTTCTTTACATCCTCCTGCCAAAGGCTTGTCATATTTATCCTTATACTTCAACTGTGGTGAAGTTTCTGTGAGAGAATGTGTGTGTGTGTGTGTGTGTGTGTGTGTGTGTGTGTGTGTGTGTGTGTGTGTGTGTGTGCGCGCGTGTGTGCGTGATGGAGAGATGTATGTGAGTGTGCAGGTGTAAGCGTTCGTCATGTATTAATCGTCCATCGACTATGTAACTTCTATCCTCCTTACCATACCCCTACCATTGCTTGTCAATTTTAATGTTCTGTCGACCAACCAACCGACCAATATTTATATCAGCTATTATCAAAGTGAGATATATTGGTAGAGAAACATATTGCTTAAGAAACGAAATGTTCTTTGTGTTTCAGCTTATTAGCTAAAAGTTACAGTGTAATAGTTCTTCATGTATACATACCCCTGTAGTAAATGACACAAATTGCAACTTTTAGAGCAATATTGTAAAGCGAAGTCCTGTTTCTTTTTACAAAAGTGCTGAGAATTTTTTATAAATTCAGAACATTCTTCACTTAGGTCTTGACACTCTGAAATGTATGTAAATATATAAAACATATAAAATATGTAAAATTCCATGTGACATGTTTAATCAGAACAATTACCAGCATGAATATCAACATTCTCCCTGGATTTTATAAAGCGGACATATGAATGCTCTAGGCATCTCATATAATTTCAAACAACAAGATGTATATTGACAAACAACTAAGGGCATTTGTTTATAGAATTTGTTGAATTTGCGATCGACATTTAATGGTCAAAATGTATTAATTCAGTATGATGAATCGGAATAGGACCTAATTAGGTGATTATTTCTCGCAAATTCTTAGCGTAGATTTCGTAACCTTATGTACCTACTTTGTGAGAAAAGATAACTACTAATATCTTATCTAACTCAGCAAAATGCAAGTGAGACGTGTTTTCAAACATTAAGTGAAATGTATTTAACTGCAATTCACTGGGTATTTTTTTTATGATTCATTCAGGTAAAGAAGGCAAGTGCACATGAACTTTTTCAGGGCTTCTGTGAGCAGTGGTTGAGCACAGAGGAAGTAATCCTAGGGCCAGGCAGATGCCCATATACTTGCAACAGAGTTACTTATTTACTTAATTTCTTACTTAAGCCCTTCGCATTCTATGGGGTATAGACCTTCGACGACGTCTTTCCTCTCTTCTCGATTTTGGGCTATCGTTTCTTCTTCTCTCCACTCGGATCCCTGCTTTTTTAAATCTGCTTCAGTATCCCGCCTCCAACTATTTGAGGACATGCTTTCTTAAGCCTCCCTTGTGAATTCCAGGTTAGAGCCTGACACATTGTATGCTTCCCTGAAGGAGGGCATTCCTCTCCCAGATCTTTCTGGTTTTGGATAGTCAACAGTGCTTCTGTAACTTTCTAGGTGGTGGTGAAGGCCCTATGCAAACCCATTTTTACCTCTCGATATGTTGACGCATTGCTTTCTACTGACAACAACCTGTTAATTATTAGTTTATCTATTTATTATTAGTTTATTTATTTGTTTCCCTTCATCAAAAGTTCATAGACGCTCTCGTTAAAATTATATGTCTAAGGAAGTACTTCTAAATAAAAATCTAACACATTTCATTTTCATTATTAAAATTTGTCGCCTCTGCAAGAAAAAAAAAACAGAACTTTTACGTTGCAAGCTGAAACCTATTCAGATTTATAATTGTCGGTATAGGATTCAGTTGCTCAGCCTAATAGAATTTTAAGAAGAGGTGGAAAGAAATAAGACTGTAGCAAATCTGCATACATGCTGTTGAGATGTCACAGTAACAATTGCAGCAACGAGACAATTCGTAAGTCGAAGGGAGATAATTCCTTGGTGACAGTTTTTATGACAGTGTTCGGTAGAAGTATTTTTAATATTTCCTTTTATTTAGTTGCAGTTCCAGACTAATGAAGGATAGTTTAAGTACAAAACATTTACACAATTAAACAAGTGTTCCTTTCAAATGTAATGAGAGAATGAAATAACAGGTCTTTGTTTCTATAACGTAATATAATTCTGTTTCACCTAGTGTTGTTCAATGTTGATGTTTTAGTGCAATAATTTACTAAATTTCATTATTTAAAAACCTTGACTACGACAGTAAGCCGGCGTAACAGACGATAGTTTTAAGCAGTTAGATGGTACACTGAGGTCAGATTTCTCTAACAATTTTTGGTAATCTCCTGCGTTCTTATACAGATTCAGTTCTGTTGGTTTTATCTTGCCACTGGGCATAATAATTTACGATAATGAGAGAATGAGTTTGATGCACGCAAATCTTTTTCTCCACTTAAAACAAAAGTATTCTAGTCTAGCATCTGTGTCTAACGAGTAAGATTGCATGGCACCTAACTGCCAGACCCTCCGCCCCCAACTGAGGACCATATATTCTTATGGCTGTGGCTGGAGTAATCTACACATCTGCAACAATGAAATATCGTCACTGCAACAGATTCAGGCGCATAGAAAGTGTAGTATAGGTGGAAGCATGATACGTTAAACGGCTTCGTTGTTCTCTTTATTCTTTCTTTCTCATTCATCTTGTCTTTGTTTTTTGTTTTTTTGGACGGTTACTAACTCATCGCCAAATTATTATGTATGTATGTATGTATGTAAGCATGTTTGCATGCATGTATGCATGTATTTGTGTATATATTTATGTATGCAGTTGTGTATGCATGTATGTATGTAGGTATGTATGTATGTATTATGTATGTACGTACGTATGTATGCATGTATGTATATATCTATGCATGTATGAATATAAGTATGTATGCATGCATGTATGAATGTATGAATGGACGTATGTATGCATGCATGAATATATGAATGTATACATGCATGTATGAATGTATGAATGTATGTATGTGTGTATG
This sequence comes from Octopus bimaculoides, assembly GCF_046866305.1. Classification (NCBI taxonomy): domain Eukaryota; kingdom Metazoa; phylum Mollusca; class Cephalopoda; order Octopoda; family Octopodidae; genus Octopus; species Octopus bimaculoides. Next base: position 39,449,982 of record NC_142929.1, on the reverse strand, counting down.
TATATGTATATGTACATGTACGTGTACGAGGGGGTACCCAAAAGAAACCGGAATTTTGCAATAATATTTTATTCACTTAGTTTTACATGTTTACACTTTTATCGCCTTCAAAGTAGTTTCTACTTGAAACAATGCATCGCTCCAGACGCGGTTTCTACTTTTTGAAGCAGTACTGGAATCCTTGCAAAGTGATGCCCTTGAACGCTTCCGTCGTTTTTTCTTCACCTTTTCCACATCTGCAAATTCCGTAGCTCCTCCTTTCGTCACCAGTGATGACCTTCGAAAAAAGGCACGGATCAACTCTCAACTTTTCTTTCCGTTCACGACACGCATTCAGTTGTGACTGCTTTTGATCTTCCATGAGCAAGCGAAACACAAATAATGCTACAACTGTTATCATTCGCAATTCCTCGTTCAAAATTCGTTAGCAGGAACTCCAGGACACACTAATCATATTAATAAGTTCGTCAATTTTCAGTGATGGTCCTCCAAGACCAGTTCATGAATTTTCATGGTGCTTTCTTTCGTTTCGGAGGTCGACGGACGCCCTGAATGAAGTTGGTCTTCAAGCGACAATTGATCAGTCCAAAAACCCGAAAGCCACTCGTAAACTTGTTTTGCTCAGCGCCCTTATAAGCTGTTTGAAGCATGACAGCTGTTTCAGCCGCCGTTTTGCCCAGCAGAAAACAGAATGTCATAGAAGCACGCTGTTCTTTCGTTTTCGCCATCGCAAAAATCGACGAACAGGGGAAAAACACTACAAAACAAAGACGCGCCACGTGGCAGTACGACTTGCCACAACACTAGTCGGTATACTGATGCCTGAGGGTCGCATCAAGTGGCTTCTAACAGCGGGCTTGTCCCACGGATAACGTTTCTGGTTACTTTTGGATACCCCCTCGTATTTGTGTATGTATGTATGCATGTATGCATATTTTATGTATGTATGTATGTACGTACGTATGTGTATTGATATATTTAAGTAATATCGTGTTTACTCACCAATTTGGTATATCGCCGGCCGCTTACAAAAGAATGCATTCAAGTGCAACCAGTCACACGGTACATTCCTCCATTTTTTATCATCTAAAGTGGAAAACGCTACACAATTTGCGTGTGGTTTATTTAAGTTTGGTTGCCCTGATAAAAATGAAATTCAATTGATTATCCCACAATTTACTAAAGGCCTATAACAACAATAACAATAATTGTTTCTAGTTTAATCACAAAACCAGTAATATTTTTGTGGTAAGGGCTAGTCGTTTACATCGATTGTAATATTTGATCGGTCCTTATTTTATGGGACTCCTACGGATAATCTCACTAGGATTTGAACTCAGAATGTAAAGAGTGTGAGCAACTGCCACAAAGCATTTCGTTGGATGCTCAATCGATTTTGTCAATCCGCCACACTTAATTGTTTCTAGTATAGATACAAGGCCTGAAATTTGCAGAAATGTGCTAAGTGAAGTAAATCTATTCCAGTACTTGATAGATACTTTATTTTAGCGAACCAGGAAGGATGAAAAGCAATAGCTGACCGAAGCGAGATTTGAACTCATAACGCGAGGTATTTTCTCTGACGCTGTATTGATTCTAATAATCTTTATTCCAATATTTGTTACTAGGGTTCTTTCTTTCTCACATACAAGAAAATTTTTATACACATGGATAACAGAATGAGTGAGCCAGTAAAACAATGTTGTATTAAAAGGAAAGGGTTAAAGACATTATACAATGTACGTATGTGTGAGTATGAATATATACATATATATATGGGAGAATATACAAAAAATAACAATAGACGAGGACAGGTGGTGTAAATAACAAAAGTATATATTAGTATGACGCTCGGGAATACGGAAAGTCTTTGACGTTTTGAGCTACGCTCTTCAACAGAAAGAATACGGAGACAGGGAGAAAAACACGGAGAAAAAAAATTGAATAGTGTTCAGTCAACGGTCAATCATAATAATGGCCGATCATAACAATGGCTGACCGGAAGTTAGAAATTCTTATTTCAGGAGAGCTAAGAAAGGGGGAGATAACAAACGGTGATCGGGAACGAGGGGCTGTGTGTGGGAGGTAGACTGCTGGTGATCTTGACGTATGTAGTGTGAAAATGGGGGAAGGGAGAAAGGGAGAAAGTAGTTGGTCAGTTGTAGTGTGTGCGTGGTGTGATGCGAGGGTATTGGTGTGGTGTGCGTGGTGTGATGCGAGGGTATTGGTGTGGTGTGATGTGAGGGTGTTGGGAGGTGGGGAAGGCATGGGTGGAGTGTGGGGTAGAGGTAGGGGTCTGTGGGTAGGGTGGGGTATGTGGGTAGGGGTGGGTGGTGGGTGTAAGGAATTGGATGGGGTGGAGTGGGAAGGTAGAGTAGGAGTGTGTTGGGGTGTGGTGGGATGAGCTTATGAGGGGGTGTTGACGAGGAGGGAGAAGGGGAAGGTGGATGTAAGAGAGGGGGAAGATGGGTATGGGAGGGGAGAGGAAGAGAGGAGAGAGGGTGGGTATAAGAGAGGGAAGGGGGATGGAGAGAGGGGGAAGGTGGGTATGGGGGGAGAAAGAGGGGAAGGTGGGTATGGGGGGAGAAAGAGAGGAAGAGAAAGAGAGGAAGAGAAAGAGAGGAAGAGAAAGAGAGGAAGAGAAAGAGAGGAAGAGAAAGAGAGGAAGAGAAAGAGAGGAAGAGAAAGAGAGGAAGAGAAAGAGAGGAAGAGAAAGAGAGGAAGAGAAAGAGAGGAAGAGAAAGAGAGGAAGAGAAAGAGAGGAAGAGAAAGAGAGGAAGAGAAAGAGAGGAAGAGAAAGAGAGGAAGAGAAAGAGAGTGAGAGAGAGGGAAGAGGGGTATGGGGGGAGAAAGAAAGGAAGAGAAAGAGAGTGAGAGAGAGGGGAAGAGAGTGAGAGAGTAAGGGTGAGAGAGTAAGAGAGTAAGAGTGTAGAGAGTAGGAGAGTAAGAGTGTAGAGAGTAAGAGTGAGAGAGGGGGGAGTACGAGAGAAGAGAGTGAGAGAGAGTAAGAGAGAGGAGAGAAAGAGTAGGGGTGAAGAGAAGTGGGAGTGGAGAGAAGTATGAAGAGAGGTGAAGAGACGTACAAAGAAGTAGGAGTCGGAGCAGGAGGTGGGGGAGGGGAGAGATGGGTGGTAGGAGGGAGGGTGGGGGAGAGAGACAGGAGGAGGGGGTTAGATGAAGAGTGGAGGGGAGTTGAGCCCATGTGGCGCAAAGGAGCGAAGATAGAAGATTAATCCCTGTTCACGGCGCAAACGGGAGTCCGGATGGCCCCTGTGCATGGACAATCCAAACACAGACAGGTGTTGCCGCAAGGAGTGGCCGGCAGAACGGAAGTGGCGTGACACCGGGGTGTCATTGCCGACGTTGATATCTCGGAGGTGTTCCGCGAATCGGTCGGCCAGGCGGCGCCCCGTTTGTCCGATGTACAGGGATTGGCAGAGAGAGCAGGAGAGGCAATATATGATGTTGGTAGACGTGCAGGTGAAGGAGTCGGTGATGCGATAGGGTCGGTGATGGGTGCTGGTGAGGAGGGTGGTGTTGGAGAGGTAAGGGCAAGTGCGGCAGCGTGGGCGGGAGCAGGGGAACGAGCCAGGTTGGGAGGTTGGGTTGGGGAAGAAGCTGTGGACCAAGAGGTTGTGGGCTCGTTTGAAGGAGGGGAGGGGTCGATTAGGGAAGATGTGGGAGGTGGAGGGGTCGGACTGGAGGCGCCGAAAAGCTCGGAGAATGGAGCGTTGGAGGGGTAGGGTGGTGGGATGGTAGGTGAGGGGAAAAGGGAGGCGGGAAACGGCAGGGCGGGTTCGGGGGGAGAGAGCAGATGCACGGTCCACAGAACGTGCTCTGGCAAGGGCGGTGTGGATGGTGGTGGGTGGATATCCACGCAGGCTAAAGTGGTGAGCTATGAGTTGAGACTGAGTCTCAAAGTCATGGCTGTCGCTACAAAGTCTGCGTAGACGGAGGAATTGGGAATAGGGGATGGAAAGTTTTGTGTGTCTAGGGTGGGAGGTGGAGAAGTTGAGATAGGAGTGTGAGTCTGTGTGTTTGTAGTGGATGGAGGTGCTAAGGTCGGAGTGGAGGATGCTGACCGAAATGTCGAGAAAGGGGACAGAGGTGTCAGAGACAGTACAGGAGAAGTGGAGGGCAGGATGGAAAGATTGAACGAAAGAGAGGAACGAGTCAAGATGTTCGCGGGAGAGAGAGGTGGCACCGATACAGTCGTCGATATACCGACCGCATAGTTCGGGAGTGGGACCAGTGAAACTGGAGAATATTTGGGCCTCAACATAACCAACGAAGAGGTTCGCGTAGTTGGGGCCCATTCTCGTCCCCATGGCCACTCCCGAGAGATCTGCTGGTAGATATCTCCCGCGAACGAGAAGCAGTTGAGAGATAGGACAAGTTCGGCCAGACGAATGAGTGTGGAGGTGTCGGGTTGTGGGTTGGGGCGTTGGTCTAGAAAAAACTTCAGGGCACGCAGCTCCTCGTCGTGGGGGATCACTGTATAGAGGCTCTGGATGTCTAGAGTGAAGAGAAGCTTAGAAGGGCCGGGAGGGAAAGAGAAAGAGTTGAATAGACGAAGCGCGTGGTTAGTGTCATGAATGTGGGAAGGGAGAGAAGCCACTAGGGGGGCGAGGACACGGTCTAGGTATTTTGAGATAAGCTCGGTGGGGCAGTTGCAGGCGGAGACGATGGGGCGGCCAGGGTTGTTCGGTTTATGGATCTTGGGGAGGAAGTAAATGGTGGGGGTGCGTGGGGTGCGAACAATAAGGTTGGAGGCGGTGGCGGGGAGACGGGAGGAGAGGATGAGGTCATGGATAGTGGAGGACACAGTCTGTTGGTAGCTGGGCGTGGGGTCGGAGGGCAGAGGGCGGTAGAATGAGGTATCTCGAAGTTGACGGAGAGCTTCTGCCTCGTAGAGGTCCGCGCGCCATACTACCACGGCTCCACCCTTATCAGCCGGTTTTATGATGATGTCCGTGCGGCGTCGGAGGGATCGAAGGGCCGAAAGTTCGGCTGGGGAGATGTTGAGTCGAGATGGACGCCTGGAAAAGTTAAACCGGCCCACAGCGCGTTGGCAGGCGCCCGCGAAAAGATCAACTGCCTGGAACTGGCCAGGAGCAGGCGTCCACTGGGATGGTCGTCGGCCCAGGTCAGTGAAGCAGTCCTCGTTGGGTGCGGGTGGTGTGTTATGGAAAAGCGCACCCAACCTAACGCGGCGCACAAAGCTGTGGACATCAGCACGGGTTTGAAATTCCTTGCAGGATGGAGTGAGTGGGATGAAGCGCAGACCCCTATTGAGGACGGAGCGCTCCGCCTCAGAGAGAGGAAGATCTGGGGGAATGGTAACGACAGGCTGAAGTGGAGAAGGGGTGGGTGGAATAGAAGTAGGAGGGGATGAAGTAGGGTTAGGAGGGGCGGTCGGGATGGTGGAGGGCTGGGAGGGAGGGGGTGGAGTGTGTGTGGGAGAGGCAGGGTGGTTGGGTGTGGGTGGGGAATGCACATCAGGGAGGGAGAAGGGTGGTGGAGGGGTTGGGGTAGTGGCATCGGGTGTAGAGGAATGGAGGAGTGAGTGAAGTTTGCGGAGCTTAGTGTCGGTAAGAAATGCATGAAAGAGATGATTAAGTTGAATGATAAAGCGCAATGTATTGTGAGCATGGGAGGGTGACAGAGAGGAGAAAAATATGGAAAAGGCTGGAGGAAGAAGGCGGTCGATAGTGTGGATTTTAGAGAGATTGGAGCGAATGGTGGCCCGCATAAGGCGGTAGGATGTGGTGCGGAGTATGGGTAGAATGGTGGTAGAAGAGTGGAGAGTGGGGTGGAAATGGAGGCGGAAACCCTTAGGGATGAGGCGGTGATGTAAGCAGCGACTGAGAAACGTAATATGACTAGAGAAACGAGTCTTCTTGAATATGAGTAAGGAGAGTCGTATAGTAGGTTGAAAGTATAGAGAGGGAAGTGTGCGGAGGTATAGTTTTAGGCGGTTGTGGAGAGTGAGTTGGAAAGATTTGTAGTCAGGCATGATGGAACGAGAGAGAAAAGAAAATTAGACGTGGGAAGGAGAATTACAAAAGGTGTGGTGGAAAAAAAACAAGCGTGATGAGAAAATTGGACGTGGAAAAAAGGAAAAAAAAGAAAAAAAGGGGAAAAAAACTGGAAAAAAAACTTTTTTAACAGGTGTGGGGGAAAAAAATAAAGGCATGAGGAGAAAAAACGAAAAAGGGGTTGTGAGAAGAAAATATATATGCGAGGTGGGAGAAAAAAACAAAGCAAAATGGAAGATGGGACAATAGGGAGAAATGGGGTGACAGGGAGAGAAGAAACGAGAGGAGAAAAGAAAGGGAGGGAGAAGAATACAAAGTAATAGGTGCAGATTAGAGAAGACAGATTAGGAACATCCAGAGTACGAAGAGACGGTAGGTGAAGGAAAGTAAGGTAAAAAAGGATGATAAAGGAGGTTTACAAAAGTGGAAAAGTTCAAAAGTTTTTTAGACGTCGTGGTATATTGAAGCGATTTCCAATCAGAAGATGGGTCCAGTGTAATCCGTGGGTAGGAGAGGTGCAGCCGGAGGGTATAAAGTTCAGAATCAAACAGTCCAGATCCAGAAGGAAAGAAGGTAGAATCCAAAAGTTGGTAGTGTGTGATGAGAGGAGACAGGATTAGCTGGTGCGACCACGTGAGCATGTATTATATGTGGGAGAATATACAAAAAATAACAACAGACGAGGACAGGTGGTGTAAATAACAAAAGTATATATTAGTATGACGCTCGGGAATACGGAAAGTCTTTGACGTTTCGAGCTACGCTCTTCAACAGAAAGAATACGGAGACAGGGAGAAAAACACGGAGAAAAAAAATTGAATAGTGTTCATATATATATATATATATATATATATATATATATATATATATATATATATATATATATATATATATATATATATATATATATATATATATATATATCAGTGGAGACTCCGGTACTCGGGCTTTGCAAGCTGGTTTAATTTCTGCCAACACTGACTTCAAGTATGTAATTTCAGCCAATAACTCGGGCTTCTTTTTATTGAGCATGGTTGCAATTCATTTATTTTCATTCAGCGTCTGGCGTCGTCTTAGAGGTGCCATGTGTCAAAAACTATAGTAATAATTCAGGCGACCGAAAAGAGATCTATTCTAGGAAAACGACATAATCTCTTGTATTCTTCTTTTGAGTGTTCTCGGGATCTATCATACTTATCATTTGTTGGTTGTTGTCATCTTGACAATATTGCCACGAAATATGCGTCACCATTCTTTATGACTTCCGTAGTTTTTCTTGGGTAAGCTGAAATAAATCACCTGTCATGATATTATGATAACGGTTGTCCGGCACGGTTACATGCTTTCATCATACTATAAAATATGAAATATATCAAAAACCCAACAAGAAATTTCGTATAAAACTGCTATCCATTTCATATTACTAATAAGCTTAGTTAACAGCGTAACCAATGGAACATCTCAAATACAACCAGTTACTTTTAGGAAGCTGCGTTTTATTACAAAGCTTAGAACGTAAAGGATTTTTTAAAAAGTGTGTTGCAGTGTAACAAGCCCACAAAGTGAAATATCATCTGATTCGACCCACCGTGCAGTGGACTAATATCCTACAAAGAATATCCACAGATTTATGCAATAACTTTAATCCATTTAATAAATATTAAGTTGAATTCTGTTGAGTTGATCGAGAAATATCAGTAACATTGGTTCCAAATTTTGGTAAAGGGCCAGCAATTTTGGGGAACTTTGTAAGTCGATTACATCAACTCCAGTGCTTAACTCCTACCTATTTTATCGACCCCGAAAGTACGAAAGGGAAAGGGAAAGTCGACCACGGTGGATAATGGTTTCTGAATTTGAACTCAGAACATAAAGATGAACGAAATGCCGCCAACCATTTTGCCCGACATGCTAACGATACTACCAGCACGCCGTCTTAAAAATATCAGTAATATTATAAAAGATAAAATGGCGCAGGAATTAATAGATTCGTTCGAAGTAGAATAAAATTGCTTGGGGTGTTTTTCTACAGACCATCACTTTCTGAGTTTAAATTCTCCCCCACCTCTGAGGCCAACTTTGCTACTCTTTCCTCCATGGTCGTTGAAACAAAGAACATTTCATGTGCTCTGGAATCGATTTATACAACTATAACCAGCACCAGAATGTGTGATCTTGTACCTATATAATCACCATTATAAAAAGTAAACGTGTAACGACAGAAAAACACAGGAACCTGAACGTCCAGTATAAGATGAAGAAATGCTTTCCACTGAGTTTCAAATGTTTATGTTAGGCAATCATCTAGAGATGTAGTTATATGCTAAGTAATTAGCAATAAATATGAAATAAGTTACGTTGTGAAGATGGACAGTTTCACAAGCCGTTTCTTATATATCCACATTTAGATATGAGAGAAATAAGAATAACACATCTTATCAGGATAAGTGTAGGAGCTAAAGGATTAACATGTTAAAACTTAGATATTTAAAAGCTGATCATCAAGCGCTCCCTGTTTTATGGAAATGGAGTAAGAAGTGTTAAATTTGTACATAATCTGCTCGATCAGAAGTAATCTTGGAAATAAAAGCACCCATGTACACAGGCTGTTCAAACAGGCTTCTACATAGTTACACAATAAATCAGACATAGTAACCATATCTTCTCTGACATTATACTGTTATCGTCTTAAATAGAATACGTTTGATTGTGTAATCCGGTGTAGACTATGAAAGGAAACAAGGCAGGAGACTCATGAATGAATTAGTTTAATCTGTCTCTCTAATAAGGATCGATGCCAACAGGTATTAAACAACAGCGCCATACTTAAACACCAATTTCACCAACACAAGTAGTTTACATAAATGTCTTCAATACAAAATATAAATGGCGTATAATAGAAAATCTGTATAAAAATTGCACATTACGTACCTTTTTTCCAATTCGTCCAAGATTGAGGATGATGATCATTAGTAACCCAGGATTTACCTGATAACGTTAAACCTATCCATACGCTACTTTCAGCATATCTGTTTTGAATAAATTAAATAGTGACATTATGAAACTCAGACAATGCATAAATATCATTCATATGTGCCTTTAGTAGAAAGGATCATTATTATTATTATTATTATTCAGTAGTTTTATTTTTATAACGTACTTTCACTTCACTACCGAGCGCAGCTCTGTGCGCCTTGGGTATGTGCTGTGGTTTGCTGTGGTGCTCTTATGTTTACTGTATTGAAAGTGTTTTGCGTAGAATGTGTGCAGTACCCAGTAGTGCAATTTTCTGTATGTTATATATATTTGTAAGTCCTGGTGTTTTTGTTATGTATTTGTCTGAATATTTTTTTATTATACCTAAGGCACCTACTATGATAGGAATTGTTTCTGTTTTTAGATTCCACATTCGAGTTATCTCTATTTCCAGGTCTTTGTATTTTGAAAGTTTTTCCATTTCTTTTAGAGAAACGTTGTCATCTGCTGGTATTGAAACATCAATTAGAAGGCATTTTTTTCCTTCATGATCTTTGACAACTATATCTGGTCTATTTGCCTTAATTTCTCTATCTGTGTGTATTGGCATATCCCAGAGTATGGTTGCTTTCTCGTTTTCTGTGACCTTTTCTGGCGTGTGTTTATACCATCTTTTTTCTGTTGCTATTCCATAATGTTGGCATAGCTTCCAGTGTATATAGGTCCCAGCTCTGTCGTGTCTGTGAATATATTCCTTCTTAGCCAGGACTGGGCAGCCAGAGATAATATGATTTATTGTTTCTTGTCGATCTCCACATATTCTACAGTTACTTGTTATATTTCTTTTCATTATGTGTTTTTGGTAATTTCTGGTGGGGAGGCTTTGGTCTTGTGCAGCAATTAAAAATCCTTCAGTCTCTGCTTTGAGTCCTGAGCTTCTCAGTCATTGCTGGGATTTTTCTCTGTCTATTTCTTTCGCATTTAGTTTAGCCCAGTATTTACCATGTAGGGGCTTTTCTTGCCATCGTTTTATCATGGTCCGTTGCTGTTCTAGTTTTAGTTTGGATTTCATTTGTTTTATAGCTTTTGTTGTTTCTTCTTCTTCTTCTTCTTCGTATTTGTTAGGTAGATTGATTTCTTGTTTGTATTTGTCAGCTTCCTTAAATACTGAAA
>NC_142929.1:39432295-39434795 GCF_046866305.1 Octopus bimaculoides | reverse complement strand
TAAAAATAAATACAAAAAAAGGTGGATTTTTTTGTATGATTGTGTATAGAGGAATATATTATTTTGCTTAAAAGAGTTCCAACACTGTCTGTTTTTTATGTTTTATTTATATTCCTGCAGAACTAATGTGGGGTATAGAATATGGAATATGCAATATATAATATAATATACAATATATAATATAAAATAAAATAAAAATGGATGGCACCATGAAATAAAGTATTGAATGTAGATGAAATATTAAGTGTTCAATATAAAGGATCAAATATATAAATATATAAATATAAATATATATATATAAAGGCGACTCGAGTTTCAGGGCTATTTCCCTTCGTCATGGCCGGTATGACAGTCTTTAACAGACTGTATATATATATATATACATATACACATAATTTTTCACGTTTGGCCGCATAGCCTTTTCCGTTTGTTTTCCTGTCTTGTTTTTTGTCCGCCACTACATTCCTCCATGGCACAGGTTTAATTTGTGCATACAAATTTAATTTGCGGTCCATGGGAAGAGCCGTTTTAACGATGCGTCCTGCCCAACTCTTCGGAACGCCGGTGTTAAAACGGGGGTAGCTGATGAAGGAAAATGTTCTCTATGTGGATTGTGTGTTTTCTGTACTCTGGTTATTATTATTTTCTTGTCTACGTTTTGTTTGCAACGTCCTGTACCCAGATATGCACCTATATATACAGGTAAACGTAGGTATGCACATATCTGTATGTATATATGCATATACTCATTTATTATTTGTTTATATATATATATATATATATATATATATATATATATATATATATATATATATACATATATATATATATATATATATATATATATATATATATATATATATATATATATATATATATATATATATATATATATACATATATATGTATATTTATATGTACTTATATATGCATATGTATATATAAATATATATGTATATATATATATGCACGTATATATATTTATATATAAACATATATATGTATATACATGCATACATATATCTACACATATATATACATATATATATATATAAACATATATATATATATATAAACATATATATATATATATATATATATATATATATATATATATATATATATATATATATATATATATATATATATATTTAAGTTTCAGCTTAGAGGTGCGGCCATTCTGATGCACCACCGTGTTGCTACACTGTTATTACAGGGAGCCTCTTACAATATGTGGCACTTGGTGAAGAATGGAGTTTGATTTAGCAACCCTCATTTGCACCTGCTGCCGCGAGGTAGGTTCATCTGGGAGTCCCGATAGGAAGAGGTCCAGCTTTGATTTAAAAACTCCTACATCTAGTTTGTGCAGATTCCTCAGGCTCTTTGGGAGAATATTAAAAAGCTGTGGGCCCCTGAATCCCAAGCTGTTGCAGTAACTGGTCCTGAAGCGCGATGGCATTGCTGGGATCTTTGGCACTATGCAGTGTCGTCCCGTTCTGGCATTGGTGCAGCTTTCAATGCCAAAATTTGGCACAATTCCTTCCAGGATCTTCCAGATGTATATTACTGCATACCTCTCCCGCCTTCTCTCCAGGGAGTAGAGTCTTAGCTGTTTCAGCCTTTCCCAGTAGCTGAGCAGTTGCAAAGAGACAATCTTCTTTGTGAATCTCCTCTGGATTGCTTCAAGGTCTGCTGTTAATTTCTGACTGGTGGGTGACCACAGCTGTGAGCAGTAATCCAGGAGGCTGAGCACGAATGTCCTCCAGAGAATCATCATGGTTTCCTTATCTCTGGTTCTGAATGTTCTCAGGATCCATCCAACCAATCATCTGCACTTTGTTGCCATTCTGGTAATGTGCACTTGGAAAGAGGTATCATTACTCATGTCGATACCCAGGTCTCTCACTGATTTAGGCTCTGGGATTGAAATTCCCTGTGGACCAGTGTACTCTGTAAGTTTCATATTCAGTTTTGGACGTTGGTAGCGCAGGGCTTGGAATTTTTCAGCATTAAACTGCATATTATTGTCCTCAGCCCATCCGTAAACTGAGTCCAATTCCTGCTGCAGATGTGCAACATCACTGGAGTTCTGTATTTTCTGCGAGACTTTTGTATCGTCTGCGTAGCTTGCAAGAGTGGCTATCCGGGCACTTGAAGGCATATCTGAGAGAGCGACTATAAAAAGCAATGGTCCCAAGACAGTGCCCTGTGGAACATCGCTCATTATTTGTGTTTTCATAGAGGTGGCTCCATTAGCCACTACTGCCTGACTTCTATCTTTCAGAAAGTCATGTAACCACTCTCCAAGTTTTCCAGCTATGCCAAGATCACGCAGTTTGTGGCATATCACACCATGATCCACTTTGTCAAAAGCTTTTGCAAAATCAAGGTATATTACGTCCACATTTGAGTTGTTGAGTAACTGCCTCAACACCCAGTCGTAATGTTGTAAGAGCTGGGTCAGGCAGCTCCTACCTGGTCGAAAGCCATGTTGGGTATC
>NC_142929.1:39412295-39427295 GCF_046866305.1 Octopus bimaculoides | reverse complement strand
TGTGTTGATGCATGAATGTGTGTATGTACAATTATATATGTATGTGTGTGTGTGTGTGTGTGAGTGTGTAAACATATGGTATAATAATGAACAGGGCAAATTTTAGCCATTTTTCCGCAAGACTTTCTCACCTTCCCGAGTGTTAAACCTGTTCGTTGTTTATACACCTATCTTCGTCTTTTTTTCTCTTTTTGTAAATTCCAACTATATATATATATATATATATATATATATATATATATATATATATATATATATATATATATATATACATATGCTTATATACATACGTATACATATATATGTGTGTGTATATATATATATGTATGTTTATATATATATATATGTGTATATATATATATGTATGTATGTATGTATGTATGTATATATATATATATATATATATATATATATATATATATATATATATATATATATATATATATATATATATATATATATATATATATACAGATCCAATCCATCATTGGAAATGTTAAAATCTGTAAAACTTTCTAGAAGTTTATCATTAAAATATATATGACCAAGTCTAGATATGCATGAGAATACATACATAAAACTAAACATACAAATCTGCATATATAAATACGTACATACAAACAAACAAGAATACCCTGTTGTTGATGTTGCAATTCCAATGAAGGAGCCTTGGATCTAAGTTAAAAACCAGCTCTTTCTCTAATAGCAAGAAATCTTAAAATAAAACTGAATAATGACACATATATATATATATATATATATATATATATATATATATATATATATTATGAAGGGGACGGACAGACGGAGGAAGGCGAAAGGACAGAGAGATGTAAGAACAGGTATATAAACTAAAACAAATATTTACGAGACTTACATTTGCGACAGCATAAACTTATATTCTCTTTCATTTTCTGGTGCCAGTACCACAGAATTATGTTCCTTGCACTTTTCTTCAGCATCTTGATAGATTCGTTGCTCATGGAAAAAACGGTAACATGACCCAAAATGGTGAGTCCATTCTAAAGGGCATACTTATTTTCCAGAAAATATGAAAAAGAAAACGTTACATATAACAGCACTTGTAACGTTATCGGGATTTTTATATTATTTGAGGACTTATGTATGGATTAATATTGGTTTCAAATCTTAGCACATGGCCAGCAGCTTTAGGGAAAGGGATAAATTAGTTACATCCACCCCAGTGCCCATCTGGTACTTATTTTATCGACCCTGAAATGATGAAAGGCAAAATCGACCTCGGCGGAATTTGAACTCAAAACGTAACAACGGACGAAATGCCGCTAAGCATTTTGCCCGTTGTGCTATCGATTCTGCCAGCTCGCTACTTTTTATATGGATTAATATTTAAGTCTGCTATGGCGGCGAGTTGGTAGAAGCGTTAGCACGCCAGTCATAATGCATAACGGCATTTTGTCCGTCTTAACGTTCTAACTTCAGATTCCTCTGAGGTCGACTTTCGTTTTCATAATTTCGGGCTCGATAAAATAAGTGCCAGTTGAACACTGGTGTCAGTGTAATCAACTTATCTTCTTCCGCGAAATTATTAGCCTTGTGCCAAAATTTGAAAAGAATATTATAAGTTTACATATGCAAGATAATCAACTACATTCATTTATTTCTTACTTCTACTCCTCTTTCTCTCTCTCTCTCTCTCTCTCTCTCTCTCTCTCTCTGTCTCTCTGTCTCTCTCTCTCTCTCTCTCTCTCTCTCTCTCTCTCTCTCTCTCTCTCTCTCTCTCTCTCTCTCTCTCTCCTTGTACTGTGAGTATATTTGTATGTATTCGTGTAAATTATGCTTATGGAAAATCGATTCATAATTTACACACACTCACTATGAGGCCTATCAATTCGAGATCTCATTGTTTCACTACAATTAGTGAATATATTTAAGATATCCACGAATCTACTCGAAGCGTAAATTATGCTATAAAGTTTATATCATCATAGAAATTCAAAATATGTTTCATATTGCCTCAGTGCATTTATTAACTCATTTACTAACGGTAAAAGGACACTGGCCGTTTCGCACGCACACACACACACACACACACACACACACACACACACACACACACACATATATATATATATATTTATATATTTCCAAATTTTTGTTGGTAGGGGTATATAGAAATCCAGTGGGTGCCGTAGACACTTTTGCCGGATATTAATGTTGGCTAACTTCAGTGAGTGTATAAAAATCTCCAGTTAGTTTGGTTTACTAACCTCAGTCTATCTCCACATCGATAGATTCATATGTCCCTATATAGACTGCATGTTTTAGGTAGAGAAAGTAATGAATTTATAATAAAAGCGAACAGAGACTTATATCTAGTTCTATCCAGCAGTTAATTATACTTTTCATTTCTGCACTTCAAACGTTTCTGCAGTAACTAATACACACTGCCAAATTTGCCGCGTTTTCAGGGTGGAGTCAACTGCATTGTTGAGGTAGAATCTAAGTTCAAATTCCGCCGAGGTCGACTTTGCCTTTCATCATTTCAAGATCGATAAAATAAGTACTAGATGAACACTGACTCATCTCCTCCTCCAAAATGGCTGCCTTTGTAGCAAAATTTAAAACAATTATTATCATTATTCATTTTGCTGTTTCTATGCTTTAGGTTACTATTTTCTTTCTGAAAATTTGTTCTTACTATGCTACTCTTTTTAGAATTTTTGTTTCCCTGTTCATATGCTTGGATGATGTTTACAGCAGTTATTTCTCTTGGTTCGTTTTCCTTTTTTTTCGTTATTTACGTTAACTTCATTTGTTTCATTTCTATTAGGTAATATACTTATGTTATAGTTAATCTGCTTATCGCAGAAATAATTAAATCTTTTCGTATATTGCGCTGCTATTATTTGTGCTATGTTGGTTGAATTCAAATACGCTATTCTTACTAAGGTCGAGTTGAAGATTCTATAATACTTGCTACCTTTAGGAAAATATTTATTTATTGTCGAATAAAATAATTTCGGAATATTCGTGCTAATTTGTTCACCAAATGGGATAATAAACCATTCAGTATTATTAACCGGACTATTTTATAATTGACTTCCTTCGCTAAAATTACGTTTATTTTTTCCATGGATAGTGCAGAGAAAATAGTAGAAAATGTTTCATCACGTATTTTAAACCTATGAGCAGACGAAAAAGTATTCAAACAAAACGAAGACTATTATAACCTAGCACTTAGTAAGGCAGAATATAAGCAAAAGTTGAAATTTAACAAAAAAAAAAAAAAAAAAAAGCATAGATCCAGACAACGAGCTTAATAAAGAAAATAACTTAAACTCGGCGGTAATAAAAAGCTCTTTAATTACTCCGCATTAGCGAAGGCGGAGGTATTGTTTTCAGTCGTCCTTATTTGTTTGTTTGTTTGTTTGTTCTTGGATAAGATATCTCGAGAACCGCTGGATGGATTCAGATGAAACTTTCAGGGATGCTTGACTTCGTGACTGGCAAGAAATGATTAGATTTTGGGATAGATCCGGTACCGCATAACGATTTTGGATTATTTGTTATATTTACTTTACATGGTTACGATCTTAGTTAACTTTCAAGTCTTTCTCAATTATCTCCCTTTAGGTTGTAACTATTCTGAATGGTGAATTTTCTAACTTTAGCTTGTATTAGATAAGGATAAACTATTTATTACTGTTACTAAATTTTCTACAGCCACCTTCTCATTTCATCACTACCATTGGGATTGATCGGGTACCGAGCACAGATTCTGGATTATTTTCCGGGTTTTTTTACTTAATTTTTGAGAGAGATCAGGCTCGCTTTTAGTATTCTGGTTTGTGAGAGCAGTCAGGTTCATTTCAGATATTCCCATTTTAAAAATCCTCTCTGGCTAATCGTTGAGAGGACGTTGGTGTTGCTTTGGCGGAGGCGACCAAAGTATCTCAGTTACGCAAACTTAAACAGAATTACTATTTAGCTTTAAAATACATCGTACATATTCAAAAAACCTTCTTGATTTAGTGGTACGGAACGTTCTTCCGGTATTCTTTTATTCTTTTACTTGTTCCAATCATTTGACGGTGGTCATGCTGGAGCACCACCCTTTAGTTGAAGAAATCGACCCTAGGACTTATTTCCTGTGAGCCTGGTGCTTATTCTGTCGGACTCTTCTGCCGAACAGCTAAGTTACGGCGACGCAAACATAGCAACATCGGTTGTCAAGCAATGGTGGTGAAGGGACGAACACAAACACACACATACGAACGCACACACACACACACGATATGACCTATAGAATAAGTACTTGGCTTACAAAGAATAAGTTCTGGGGTCGATTTGTTCGACTAAAGGCCGCTAGCCTGACCGCAATCAAATGACTGAAACAAATATAAGAATAAAAGAATAAAAATATACATATATGGAGAGAGCTAAGAATTGTAAAGAAGGTTTACAGGGGAACACATGGGAAAAACACATACACAAGACGTCAACATGCTCATCCATCGTTATCGGCCTAAAATCATCACAATTTCGCTCTATTAAATAAATATATATGCGTGCATATATGTGTATGTGTGTCTATGTATGCATGTATGTATGTATGTATGTATGTATGTATGCATGTATGTACGTGCGTATGAATTGAGAAAGCTTCAACTTACTACCACACATACTTCCCATATTCCAACGACTGTTCGAGAGACAACTAGCGTTTTGCTGCCATTCTTTGTTCTGATGACAGTAAATCGAGATTGTTTCACCGACATTATATCTTTTCTTTTTCAAATAGAACACCTCACCATTGGTAATTCTTGGTGCCGAACATTTCCGATTACCTTTAAGAAAACAAGATTCAGGAAACTTAAAACAATAGAAACTGTATATGGTGTTGATATTAATTTCTTTGTTTTTAAATTCGAATTTATATGTGTGTGTGTGTGTGTGAGTGTGTGTGTGTGTGTGCGCGTGCGTGCGCGCGTGCGTGCGCATGTGTGGTGGGTGAGAGAGGGAGAGAGAGAAAGAGAGAGCTAGTGTGTGTGTGTGTTTCTTATTCTTTCTCGCCTTTTCTCAGATAGCAGCTATGTTATATTTTGGCCTTGATTGGTTGCCCGGAAGAACGCGCCAGCTTCATCTAGCTACGTTAGTGGTTTTCTTATCTACATATTGGAGAAGAATACAAGCGGTTAACATATCTTAGTTACATTGTAACCCAGATTCGAAATACACTGAGCTAATCATACATGCCTAGTCGTATGGACAAGTGTCTGGGTCTCTACAATTACACCATATATATATATATATATATATATATATATATATATATATATATATATATATATATATATATATATATATATACGACAACGAGGGTTCCATTTGATCCGATCAATGGAACAGCCTGCTCGTGGAATTAACGTGCAAGTTGGCTGAGCACTCGACAGACACGTGTACCTTCAACGTACTTCTCGGGGAGATTCAGCTTGACACAGAGTGTGACAAGGCTGGTCCTTTAAAATACAGGTACAACAGAAACAGGAAGAAAGAGTGAGAGAAAGTTGTGGTGAAAGGGTACAGTAGGGTTCGCCACCATCCCCTGCCGGAGCCTCGTGGAGCTTTATGTGTTTTTGCTCAATAAACACTCGCAACGCCAGGTCTGAGAATCGAAACCGTGATCCTATGACCGCGAGTCTGCTGCCCTAACTACTGGGGCATTGCGCCCACACTCTCTCACACACACACACACACACATATATACATATATATATATATATATATATATATATATATATATATATATATATATATATATATATATATATATATATATATATATATATATATATATATATATATATTAGCAGAAACACCCGTCGTCGACTGGGTTAAAAAGTTGCAAAAATTGTACTATGAATATTGAAAGTTATTCATTTAGATTGTATTGAACATGAGGACCTCTATGAATAGCAGTCACTGCAGGACAGTACCCTGTAGAACACCACACATTATTTGTGTTTTCTTGGAGGTAGCCCCATTCACCACTGCTGCCTGCCTTCTATCTTTTAGAAAGTCATGTAGCCATTCTCCAGGTTTTCCAAATATGCCAAGATTTCGGAGCTTGTGACAAATTATACCATGGTCGACTTTGTCAAAGGCTTTTGTGAACTCGAGGTATATCACGTCTTCATGTGAGTTGTTGAGCAGCTGCTTTAGCACCCAGTCGTAATGCTACAAGAGCTATGTCAGGTAGCTTCTACCTAGTCGAAAACCATGCTGGGTGTCAGTCAGCAAGTCAATCTCTTCAAGGAATGCAATTAATTTCCTTCAGACTATTAATTCCATAACCTCGCTGATGTATGGGATCAGAGAGATAAGCCTATAGTTTTTAACATCTGCTGTGCTTACACCTTTATGGATATGGCATATTATTCCCTCCTTTAGTTTCTCTGGAAGCTTACCATTTGTGAGGAAGCTCTGAAAAAGTAGATGCAATGGTTTTACAAAGACTCGTTTGCCTGACTTGATGAGGATCGCTTGGAATCCCTCAGGGCCAGCAGCTGAGTTTGCGTCTATATCATCTATTGCTAGCATAACATCTTTTTCTTCAATGTTGATGTAATCAATTCTTACTGCCTGCCGTTCAGCTTCTGTAGTAGTAAAGAATTCTACAGGTTTGTGCATATATGATCTCTAGTATTTCAGTCTATAAATGAAGCAAACATCGCACAGACTTTGGCTTGTGTCTACTAGAAGATAACTAAATATAAGTTTGTGGAAAAGTAAAAATATATGTATTATAATTTATTAAACTTAAGTATTACAACAAACAAAAATACAAATAGCTTTTCTGAGACGAATATAGTGAGACGTTGACAATATCAATTCAAAGTTATTACTCATTCTCCAAATTTTAGTTTGTTGATCCCATGCTAAAAACTTCCTTATAGACAAAGTTTCGGGTTTTACCAGTAGGAGGTGAAAATGAAAAGATTGTCATTGCTCCCCATTCTGGAGCCCCAACATATAACTGACTGTGTGAAAAACAGTCTTCTTCTAATTGCAAAGCTGTAACTTTCAAAGTCTGATGTTGGGACTTATTAATGGACATCGCAAAAGACAGACGTATTGGAAATTGAAGTTGTTTGAATTGAAAGGGCATATTGGAAGGTACTAAAGGTAAGCGAGGAATAAAAGCATCTTTGCTTTTTCCACAGACAGAAATTATTGTGGCCTCTATGACATTCCTCGTTAATTTCTTCACAAGTCTTGTTTCATTGCATAGCTTTGACTGAGAAATGTTCTTCAGAGATATGATTAGAGCGCCTATTTTCAATCGAAGGCAATGAGAAGCTCTTTGTGTCTCCAGTGAGTTTAAGAACTCATCGGGGTAATTGACAATTTCTGTATGTTCACTTCCTGATAAAACTTTCTCGGTTGTTTCATTTAAATTATTCACACTAATGTTCTTTGTTGCCGAAGCTTTTAGTTATCCCCCTTTAGACCCCTCATTTATTTTGGAACTGCGATATGTACATATTGGAAAAGGGCCAGTAGCTCCCTTCGGAAGTCCGCTAGAGACACGGGACCACTTCCATTGTCTTCGGCATAATTTTTACACAAGAGTTAGTTTTTAGTTTTTATATAGATGCTGTAGCCTTTCTTGCTATAGATGGACACACACACACACACACACGTTCATTTTTATTATATATATATATATATATATATATATATATATATATATATATATATATATATATATATATATATATATATATATATATATATATATATATATATGTATGTATGCATGTATGTATGTATGTATGTATGTATGTAATAACATTTATAACATACGTTTAAATTTCCTCTCGGCTCCAATATAATGTCCACAAGTTTTGTGACACAATTTAATTGAGGATACATTGCGTGTACAAAATTCTTTGTCTTCCCGTTTCAATTTTCTGCAGTTGGGGAACATATCATAAGATCCGGCTGAAAAGCAATTAGATACAGTTATCAATATTATGTTTCGAAATCGCTACCGCGTTGGGCAAATTGTTTAGTGAGATTTTGTCGGTCTTTACACTCTGAGTTCAAATTTCGTCGAAGTCGACTTTGCCTTTCATCCTTTTGTGTACGATAAAATAGGTACCAGTTGAACACTGGGGTCAATATAATCGACTTACCTCCTCCCCTGAAATTGCTGGTCATGTGCCAAACTTTGAAACCTTGGCTAATACGAGAAACAAAGAGGTATTTTCTTCATTAAAGCTATTTGTAAAACTATATAACCACCAACGCTTATTGTGTATCCGGAGTTAAATGGGTCGGTGTAATCTCTCAAAACTGGGTTAATTTTTGAATAATTGTTTAAAAAAACAATTTATTTAGAGTCGCAATCAAACCGTAATTTATTATTGTATTAGGCGTTGTTATGTGATGAGAAGATTGCTTTCTAACTATGTGGTATTGGGTGCAGTCCCACCGCGCAGCATCTTGGGTAAGTGTCTTTTACTATTTCACCATGTCAACCAAAGCTCTGTGGTAAATTTAGTTAACAAAAACTGAAATAAGCCCGTTAAGTATGTGTATGTGTAGGTGTATGTGATTGTGTGCGTGTGCGTACGTGTGTGTTTGTGTGTGAGTGTATGTGTGCATGTCTTTGTGCTAATATTTTCTCATCACCACCACCACCACCACCACCACCACCACCACCACCACCACCACACCTCTTGACAACCGGCGTTAGTTTGTTTACGTCTCCTGTTACTTTGCAGTTAGAGTGATAGAATAAGTTCCAGGCTTTAAAATAATTACTAGGGTCGATTTGTTGACTAAACCTTTCAAGATGGTGCCCCCAGCATAACACAACCGAAAGACTGAAGCAAGTAAAAGATAAAAGATAAAACTGTTTCCATTACTTTCGATATGTATTCAATAAATGTTGATCGTTAAGAGAGTATTATTTTATCTTTTACTTGTTTCAGTTATTTGAATGCGGCCATGTTGAGGAACGGCCGTGAAGGGTCTCATCGACCAAACCAAAGTCACTACTTATCTTTATGCCTGGAATATATATTCTATTGGTCTCTTGTCAAAGGATGATGAGGGACAAACACAGACAGACGCATACACATTCATACACACACACACACGCGCGCACACGCACACACTCACACACACAAACGCACACACACATATACACACCCATATGTATATTGAATATATACATGTGTATAGGCGCAGGAGTGGCTGTGGTAAGTAGCTTGCTTACCAACCACATGGTTCCGGGTTCAGTCCCACAGCGTGGCACCTTGGGCAAGTGTCTTCAACTATAGCCTCCGGCCGACCAAAGCCTTGTGAGTGGATTTGGTAGACGGAAACTGAAAGAAGCCCGTCGTATGTATATATATATGTGTGTGTGTTTGTGTGTCTGTGTTTGTCCCCCCCACCATCGCTTGACAACCGATGCTGGTGTGTTTACGTCCCCGTAACTTAGCGGTTCGGCAAAAAGAGACCGATAGAATAAGTACTATGCTTACAAAGAATAAGTTCTGGGGTCGATTTTCTCGACTAAAGGCGGTGCTCCAGCATGGCCGCAGTCAAAAATGACTGAAACAAGTAAAAGAGTAAAAGAGTATGTGTGTGTATACATGTATGTATTATGTCTGTCTGTCTGTCTGTCTATCTGTATGTATGTATGTATGTATGTATGTATGCATGTATGTATGTATGCATGTATGTATGTACGTGTGACGGGCTTCCACACAGCTCCTTGTACCAAATTAATTCACAAGGCATTGGTTGGCCCGGAACTGTAGTACATGGCACTTTCACAAGGTACCATGCAGAGAGGCTGGAGCCGAAACTATGTAGTTAGGAAGCAAGTTGCTTGCCCCACGGCTATGCTTTGTATAACTTTCTATGTACTGAAAGTTGTAATCATGGTAAAAGAGGGAAAGATTACTAGAAACAAATACAAATCTAGTTGTTACTTCATAAAATAAGTACCTCTTCATTTATTTTGTAATGTACTCTTTTGGATTAATAACATTAAACTTCAAATGATCTTTGTAAATTATTACCAAAATCCTGACGAATTCTAATATAAGTGCAGGCAAAGCTGTGTAGTGAAGAAACTCGCTATGCAATTAAGTAGATTCGGTTTCAGTCCCACTGCACGATACCTTGGGCTAATGCCTTCTGTTATAGTACCGAACCAACCAATGCCTTGTGAGTGGATGAAGTAGACGGGAACAGAAAGAAGCCCATCGTATACATAGGTGTAAGACTGAGCGCGCGCGTGTGTGTGTGTTCCCCTTCACCGCTTGACAATTTGTGTTGATCACCGTAAATTAGCGATTCGGAAAAAGAGATGAATAGAATAAGTACCTGATTTTTTTTTTTTGTAAAAAAGTACAAAGTTTGATTTGTTCGAATTAAACCTTTCAAAATTCCAACATGATCGCAATCTAACCACTGAAGCTAGTAACAGTTAAAAGATAAAATTAGAGACTGGTGGATTTGTTAAAAATCAAGGCGTGGAGATGAAAATCATTACTTCAATGCTACTACATAAAATATGTTTGGTTTCTTTAAAAATATATTTGTTTCCTTTGTTCAGTAAGTTGCCCTGTCTCATTCTTCCTGTTATATTACTTTCTTCTTCCTCCAGTTTACCTTTTTCTTCTTTCTGTAAATTTTTGTTTTCAGTATTTATCGTGAATACTACTCCTCACTTCTGTTACTGTTGTCTTTAATACGCTCTTTCCGATTACCACACAGAAATCCTGTTTTTTTTACCACTGCCGTCATTGAAGTAGTTTGAGTATATTATTATCCTCTTCCACATATCTGAGTAACGACAATAGCTTTATCCCAGGAATTACGAAGAAATACAATGTAAAATATCTGCTGTTGTTTTGCCATCGTTTTTATGGTACTTCAATTTTGTATTTCATTTCGCAATTTTTCGGCCTTAACTTTTTATCTAATTTAATATCACAAATTGCTTCACCCAAAGTACTCTATTAAAATGTTTATATATTTTGAAGAACGCAGTTTAAAACGCAAGGTTTTTCTTCCGCTTGAGGCACATCAACACACCTCACTTTTCATATTCTATTGTGAGTGTCATGGGCATAATTTTTGTTTTTAAAATTTCTTAACGGGATGAGTGTCAATTTCAAAAGAACATGTGTAGATATGTTCAATTCCAAAGAATGCCTAAAATTTCGCTATTCCCTTCATCTATTATAAACACCTGTCAATAAAATAGGATTAATGATGTTAAATTTGATAGATTTTTTTTTTCCAACTGTCAAAATATATCACAAAACGTTGATTTATAACGGCTTACTTGATTTTAATGAAATATTTCCTAACACCTAGTTAATAAATGAATACACCAGTAACAGCCATATAGCTGGGAGTGTGTTGAATAAAACCATTCTGATACAGCCCTTCCTTCTTCTCTAATCTAGGTGAATTCTGAAATCAGAAATCCGAGGTCGAGAAATATAACACTTTAACTGGGTGTTGAAAAGATGTTACAAACTCTGCTTATATTAAATATATTAGCATGCTACCGTTCTGACACATAACTTTGTGTAAACTGTTATTGTTTACAGTAAATACGAAGCCTTCACTAATATTGGTCTCAAATTTTGGCACAGGGCCAGCAGGTTAGTACTTATTTTATCGACCTCGAAAGGATGAAAGATGAAGTCAACCTTGATGGAATTTGAACTCAAAACGTAAAGACGGACGAAATGTTGCTAAGCATTTTACCCGATGTGCTAACGATTTTACCAGCTGGCCGCTCTAACATTCACTGATACATTCATATTGTATTGTTTTAGATATTTCAGTAATTTCAGCGTATGATGAAAGCTATTCTCATAACTTTCTTTCGGAAATGTCACAAAGTGCTAACCGTGAGCATTTGTTCAAACAAAATAGTATCTCAGAAATAGTCGCATTTGTTTTTTTTTTCTGTTTCATCTAAGAATAGACTAAGCAATAATCCAATTTCTCCATCTTTCTAATTTAAAAGTATTCATCATACCTGAGTGTGAGAACATATGAACCCGTGTAGTCATTTGATCACAGAGGTAGAAATTTAGAACGACTGCTTATATTTAGACCCGTTTCTTAACTAGTCTACCAGCTGTAACTGTTTAAAACGTTCAGTAAGTTGCCCTGTCTCATTCTTCCTCTTAAGTTACCTTCTTATTCCTCTTCTTTCACCAATTTACCTTCGTTTTCTTCTTCTCTATCTATCTATTTCACTTTGTCCCACATTTTGTCGTCTCGCTTACACACACACACGCACACATTCATCTTCGTTAGCTCGAAGAAATACATCATGTCATGAAACTGATGAGTTACTCATAGTGTTACATAGTCTAAAACAAAACAGAAAAGAAGTTAATGGAAAAAGATTACAAAATCGTATTTTCCCTCTTAGACATGAATGAGAGGAAAGTAATACCATAATTAAAACCTAACGCTAAAGTTTAGGTTGAATTGTTAAAATATTCGTAAACTTCGACCATGCAGGTTACTTCATTTTTTTTTTTTATCTACAGGTTTAGTGGATGATTTACAAAGAAAGAAAGAAAGAAAGAAAGAAAGAGTTACCAATCTGACAGGGATCACAATATTTTCGACTGCAGTTATGAGAATCCGTGTAACACCAAGGCTGTAAACCATGCCCTGGGTTTCGACAATGGTTGTGGTTGCCAATGCCTCTGGTTATGTCCCTGTTAACAAACAAAGTAGTAGTAGTAGTAGTAGTAGTAGTAGTAGTAGTAGTAGTAGTAGTAGTCCTTTCTACTAAAGGCACAAGGCCTGAAATTTGGGGGAGGGGACCAATCGATTATATCGACGACGCCAGTGTTTCACTGGTACTTAATGTATCGACCCCGAAGGGATGAAAGGCAAGGATAACCCCGGCAAAATTTAATAATAATAATAATAATAATAATAATAATAATAATAATAATAATAATAATAATAATAATAATTTTTATTATTATTATTATTATTATTATTATTATTATTATTATTATTATTATTATTATTATTATTATTATTATTATTATTATTATTATTATTATTATTATTATTATTATTATTATTATTATTATTATTATTATTACTGCCTTTTCACAGATTCTAACGCCGAGTTGTACTGCAGTGTCAGCTGTTCACTACCAGTGAACTAAGGTGACACCTCTTATTTTTCGAGCACCTTCTGGAGTATTCAGAGCTAATTTTGGTTAAACATCAATAGTTTCTACTGTAATAAATATGAAGATAGGTTGTTAATAAGTTTCACTCTTATTTTGGTCATTGCTCTTGTTTGGGTGAGGGAAACCCGACATTTCTTTTCTTAAAGATTGGGTGAGTCTCTACTTGTTCAAAGTGCTCCTTTCTGAATCCGTCTCCGGCTGCTCATCACAATAGAAAAAGTTCCTTTTCAAGGTAGAGCTGTCTGGAAGCATGCATACGTTGAAAGCGTATCAGGAGAGTGACGGTTCTGATATATGACGATTTTGCATACAATATAACAAATCTCATCAGCATTACCTTACGCTGGATCTGCTATATAGTCTTTAGAAAGCGTATCATACGTAGTGAAATTTTTCTTGCATTAATTTTCCTGAAATCACGCATGTTGAAACCACGAACAAATACTTTCAGAAATAGCATAAGTTTGTGTTGGGCAGATAAAACTATTTTCATATGTACATCTTTCTCAATAGTACAATAACCCTCCGACTCACGCAAAATATTATGCACCCAATCTGTCATCTTTTGTGGTACATGACGACCAAAGTCGGAACAAACTTAAAGTTTTCCCGATAAACAGTTCAGTCTCAGTGATCTTCACTAGCTCTTTACGTGTTACCGAACTTACGCACCACTTATTTTGCTAAAAGTCGTCGTTAACGATCAGGATAGTTTTAAAGCTTATTATCCTTCGTTCACAGCTTACTGCAAGAAGTTTTAAGTACCGCCAAAATAATCCCATGTTCTCGTAATTGTTTAGTGCACACCAATTCCGTCTTGTCTGTAAAAACTCGGATAGTAACTTGCTTCTACATCAGTTATCCACCACCTGGACCATTCGAATAGCTTTCGTACTCTCGTATCTCAGAAAACGTATCTTAGCAACCTTCGTGTTTAGCTCTGTGTCTTTTCTATAAGCCTCCTCCAATTTATCTATTGACCATCCTCTCTATATTCATCTATGGTTATTTTTAAAACATTAATCAAACTACACTTGCATCATTCAGGAAAGCATAAATTAGCTGAACATTTGTGAGTTTGTTGCTTAAAGTTTAACTAGAACTCATATAAGAGTTTTAAAAAATCTAAAGGTTTTAAATAATGCATTAAATACTTAATAAAGCAGAATATTTTCACTAACCAACTATTGAAAGGATGATGCCGACAATTCGTAGTTTCATTCCAGAAACGGCACTTGTCAAATTCTTTCGTCATATCTACGGTACCACGATATGTACGCCCGTGATCCTTTAAATTGAAGCAAAGGCTTCTTCCTGAAATAATAGAGGTTTCTAATACTGTCGCATGAATTATATCATAAAAAAAATTATACCATAAAAATTTATTGATAAAATACGTTGTATTGAGGCTATTGAGAAAAAGTAGATAGATAGATAGATAGATAGATAGATAGATAGATAGATAGATAGATAGATAGATAGATAGATAGATAGATAGATTAATTCTGCGTTCATTAAAAGAATATCATTGACAAATTATTAATCTTATTTTTAAAAATCGCATTTTTGTTTTTATTTTACAATTATAAAACTAAAAATAGTAAAACGAAATCTCAGTTAAAATTGTTCAAATAAGTTATTCAGTATATTATTTCAAACTATTTAGATGAGTGTCAAAATTATATTTCAAACCTTCAACATATTCTACGATTGCTTTAAATCCGATTCTAGAAAATTTGTAGTTAGTTTT